>NW_028294353.1:0-53000 GCF_964341445.2 Mesoplodon mirus | reverse complement strand
TCTACAGGCCCTGTCTTGCCTTTCTGCTTTTTACCCATATTGTGGATATCCCTTTTGACCTGTGGGAAGTGATACTTCTTTGTAGTGCAGATTTGCATTGCCCGCTTGCTTGATTGGCCAAAAAGGGCGTATGCGTTTTCTCCTGAATATACTCAGGAGAACACGCATATGCCCTTTTTGGCCAAGTGCATCATTTTTGAAGTTGTGCCCCTCTTCCTGTGCTTTAAAAGTGATTCCAACATACCTGTTGAAATCTGTTTCCTTCTATTCTGCCTCGCTTTCAATTCCGCCTCGTTGCCTTCCCTCAACAGATTTTTGTACGATAGTTGTCCTTTATTACTCTACCAGTTTTTGAATTGCTGTGCCCCTGAGCTCCATAATTTAACTCGTTTATTGTGAGCTGAACGCAAGTCCAATATTTTGGTTCAGGACCGATAGTCGTTCTTGGTGGGTGGCTTAGACTTTGGTTAATTCTTCTTCCTCCCGGGAAATAAGAGTGACATGTGCCCGTCCAAATGCCTAACAGCTACTCTCTCATTGGTTCTCCCTCTTCCCTTTCATCCTCTGCCAAATTGGCAACCTGTGTGAAACAGGAGGTTAAAAGTGCAGTCTCTCCAAGCTGGGAGATTGATAGTAAAGCAGTTGGAAAGTCAAACCTGAGCAACAGGAGAGGGACTATTCATTGAGTTTTAGAGACCTTTTGTATTCACAGAGTGTCCAGTCTCTAGGTTTCCCATACATTTTATAGCTGTAGTAATATACTCTTCAACCTGGAGAGTTGGGACCCATGGAATGGTTGCCATGCATTATTGCTTTATAGGGTCTGCATTTGCTCACCCAATCTCACCAATCCTCTCAGTCCCCTGTGTCCAGCCTTATGCCACATCCAGCTGTCATTGTAGATAGGGTCATTCCCGGTTTCATCAGAGACCCTGAAGGAATTGTAAAGAATTTCCCTGTTTGTTGTTTTGTTTTTGAAATTCCCTTTTACAGTGGGTTTGAGATGATTCTCGCTGCCATGTTTATGCCAGTCTAGACACACTTGATTCCCTTACGGAGACATATCAATACATAGGTTTTAAGATTCTAACTAATCCAATATATTCCTCTGTGGTAAATATGGTGTTTTGAATCCCTTTCACTGAGGAAGGTATAAGTCTTGTCTATTCCATAGTTGGTTTTTGAATGGTACATGTGCTTATATCAAACTCTGGTTTTATGCATCACCCCACCTCTCCTTCCAACCTTAAGCAGGCATAAGAGTGTTTTCTAAATGTGAGACTCTGTTCTCTTTCCTAACTCAGTTCATATGTAGCCATGTTTACAGGATCTTCATAAGTGATATCTTATGATAAGTTTCTTTTTCTGTGTGACTTATTTCAGTTAGAATCATCGTACCTGAATCCACTCATTTTGCTGCTACTGGTCTTATGACATTGATTTCATGGCTGAGGGATATTCCACCGTATGTAAGTACCACAATTTTTTGAACCATTTTTATATTTCCTGGGATATTTAATGTGTACCCAAGTTGAGGTTCTTGTAAGCAGTGCAGCCCTAAATTTGAAGGTGGCTCTGTCTTATTGATTTTCAGTTTTCCCAAGGTATATTCCCTAGACTGGAAGTGCCCTTGGCTCTGTAGCTTTCTTGTTTACTTGTTTTAGGGAACACAGTGCACTCCTCCAGTGAGGCAGTTGGCAATTTACATCCCGCCCATCAGCATAACAAGGCTCCCTGTTCTCCAGGGCCTGTCTAGCCTCTGGTTTTTACCCATTTTGTGGATGTCCCTTTTGACTGGTGGGAAGTGATACTACTTTTTAGTGCAGATTTGCATTGCCCGCTTGCTTGCTTGGCCAAAAATGGTGTATGCGTTTTCTCCTGAATATATTCAGGAGAAAACACATACGCCATTTGTGGCCAGGTGCATCATTGTCGAAGTTCTGCCCATCTTCCTGTGCTTTAAAGGCGATTCCAACGTGGCTCTTGCAATATGTTTCCTGCTATTCTGCCTCGCTTTCAAGTCCGCCTGGTTGACTTCCCTCAAGAGATTTTTGGACGATAGTTGCCCTTTATTACTCTACCAGTTTGTTAATTGTTGTGTCCCGAAGCTCCATTTTTTAACTCGTTTTTTTGTGAGCTGAACGCAAGTCTAATATTTTGGTTCAGGAATTATACTGGTTTTTGGTGGGTGGCTGAGACTTTGGTTAATTCTTCTTCCTCCCGGGAAATAAGAAAGACATGTGCCCGTCCAAATGTCTAATAGCTATTCTTTCATTGGTTCTCCCTCTTGCCTTTCATCCTTTGCTAAATTGGCAACATGTGTACACCAGGAGGTTAAAGGTGCTGTCTCTACAAGTTGGGAGATTGATAGTAAAGCAGTTGGGAAGTCAAACTGGAGCCCAAGGAGAGGGATTATTCCTTGTGTTTTAGAGACCTTTCATATTCACAGTGTGTCCATTATCTAGGTTTCCTGTACATGTTATAGCTGTAGTAATATTCCCTTCAACCTGGAGAGTTGTGACCAATGGAATGGCTGCCATGCATTATTGCATTAAAGGGTCTGCATTTGCTCACCCAATCTCACAAATCCTCTAAGTCCCATGTGTTCAGCCTGATGCCACATCCAGCTGTCATTATAGATAGGGTCATTCCAGGTTTCATCAGAGAGCCTGAAGGAATTGTAAAGAATTTCCATTTTTTTGTTTTTCAAATTCCTTTTTATAGTGGGTTTGAGCTGATTGTCGCTGCCATGTTTATGCCAGTCTAGACACACTTGATTCCCTTATGGAGACATATCAATACATAGTTTATAAGATTCTTACTAGTCAGATATATTCCTCTGCGTGAAATATGTGGTTTTGAGTCCCTTTCACTGAGGAAGGTGTAGGTCGTGTCTATTCCATAGTTGGTTTTTGAACGGTACCTGTGCTTATATCAAACTCTGGTTTTATGCATCACCCCACCTCTCCTTCCCCCTTAAGCAGGCATAAGAGTATTTTCTAAATGTGAGACTCTGTTCTCTTTCCTAACTCAGTTCATGTGTAGCCATGTTTACAGGATCTTCATAAGTGATATCTTATGATAAGTTTCTTTTTCTGTGTGACTTATTTCATTTAGAATCATCGTACCTGAATCCACTCATTTTGCTGCTACTGGTCGTATGACATTGATTTCATGGCTGAGGGATATTCCATCGTACGTAAGTACCACAATTTTTAGAACCATTTTTATATTTCCTGGGATATTTCATGTGTACCCAAGTTGAGGTTCTTGTAAGCAGTGCAGCCCTAAATTTTGGGGTGGCTCTGTCTTATTGATTTTCAGTTTTCCCAAGGTATATTCCCTAGACTGGAAGTGCCCTTGACTCTGTAGCATTGTTGATTACTTGTATCAGGGAACACAATGCACTCCTCCAGAGAGGCAGTTGGCAATTTACATCCTGCCCATCAGCATAACAAGGCTCCCTGTTCTCCATGGCCTGTCTTGCCTTTCTGAATTTTACCCATTTTGTGGATGTCCCTTTTGACTGGTGGGAAGTGATACTTCTTTGTAGGGCATATTTGCATTACCCGCTTGCTTGCTTGGCCAAAATGGTCGTATGCGTTTTCTCCTGAATATATTCAGGAGAAAATGCATACGCCATTTTTGGCCAAGTGCATCATTGTCGAAGTTGTGCCCCTCTTCCTATGCTTTAAAGGCGATTCCAACGTACCTCTTGAAATCTGTTTCCTGCTATTCTGCCTAGCTTTCAAGTCTGCCTCGTTGCCTTCCCTCAACAGATTTTTGGACGATAGTTTTCCTTTATTAATCTGCCAGTTTGTGAATTGCTCTGATACTGAGCTCCAGTTTTAACTCTTTTTTTGTGAGCTGAAAGCAAGTCCAAAATTTTGGTTTAGGACCTATACTGGTTCGCATTGGGTGGCTGAGACTTTGGTTAATTCTTCTTCCTCCCGGCAAATAAGAGTGGCATGTGCCCGTCCAAATGCCTAAAACCTGTTCTCTCATTGGTTCTCCCTCTTCCCTTTCATCCTCTGCCATATTGGCAACCTGTGCAAACCAGGAGGTTAAAGGGGCTGTCTCTCAGAGCTGGGAGATTGATAGTAAAGCAGTTGGAAATTCAAACCGGAGCACCAGGAGGGGGAGTATTCCTTGAGTTTTAGAGACCTTTTGTATTCACAGTGTGTCCATTCCATAGGTTTCCCGTATATGTTAGAGCTGTAGTAATATTCTCTTCAACCTGGACACATTGGCCCCATGGAATGGGTGCCATGCATTATTGATTTAAATGGTGTGCATTTGCTCACCCAATCTCACTAATCCAGTCAGTCCCATGTGTCCAGCCTTATGCCACATCCAGATGTCGTTGTAGATAGGGTCATTCCAGGTTTCATCAGAATCCTTGAAGGAATTGTAAAGAATTTCCCTTTTTTTGTTGTTTTTCAAATTCTTTTTAGAGTGGTTTTGGGCTGATTATCGCTGCCATGTTTATGCCAGTCCAGACACACTTGATTCCCTTATGGAGACATATCAATACATAGGTTTTAAGAGTCTTACTAGTCAGATATATTCCTCTGCGGGAAATACTGGGTTTTGAGTCCCTTTCACTGAGGAAGGTGTAGGTCTTGTCTATTCCATAGTTGGTTTTTGGAACGGTACCTGTGCTTATATCAAACTCGGGTTTTATGCATCACCCCACCTCTCCTTCCCCCTTAAGCAGGCATAAGAGTGTTTTCTAAATGTGAGACTCTGTTCTCTTTCCTAACTCAGTTCATGTGTTGCCATGTTTACAGGATCTTCATAAGTGATATCTTATGATACGTTTATTTTTCTGTGTGACTTATTTCATTTAGAATCATCGTACCTGAATCCACTCATTTTGCTGCTAATGGTCATATGATATTGATTTCATGGCTGAGGGATATTCCATCGTACGTAAGTACCACAATTTTTTGAACCATTTTTATCTTTCCTGGGATACGTAATGTGTACCCAAGTTGAGGTTCTTGTAAGCAGTGCAGCCCTAAATTTAGGGGTGGCTCTGTCTTATTGATTTTCAGGTTTCCCAAGGTATATTCCCTAGACTGGAAGTGTCCTTGGCTCTGTAGCTCTGTTGTTTACTTGTTTTAGGGAACACAATGCACTCCTCCAGAGAGGCAGTTGGCAATTTATATCCCGCCCATCAGCATAACAAGGCTCCCTGTTCTCCAGGGCCTGTCTTGCCTTTCTGGTTTTTACATATTTTGTGGATGTCCCTTTTGACCCGTGGGAAGTGATACTTCTTTTTAGTGCAGATTTGCATTGCCCACATGCTTGCTTGGCGATAACAGGTATATGTGTTTTCCCCGGAATATATTCAGGACAAAACGCATATGCCCTTTTTGGCCAAGTGCATCATTGTCGAAGTTGTGCCCCTCTTCATGTGCTTTACAGGCGATTCCTACGTATCTCTTGAAATCTGTTTCCTGCTATTCTGCCTCGCTTTCAAGTCTGCCTCGATGCCTTCCTTCAACAGATTTTTCGATGATAGTTGTCCTTTATTACTCTGCCTGTTTGTGAATTGCTGTGCCCCTGAGCTACATTATTTAACTCATTTTTTTATGAGCTGAACGCAAGTCCAATATTTTGGTTAAGGACCTATACTGGTTCCAGGTGGGTGGCTGAGACTTTGCTTAATTCTTCTTCCTCCTAGGAAATAAGAGTGACATGTGCCCGTCCAAATGCCTAACAGCTACTCTCTCATTGGTTCTCCCTCTTCCCTTTCATCCTCTGCCAAATTGGCAACCTGTGTGAACCACGAGGTTAAAAGTGCTGTCTCTCCAAGTATGGAGATTGATAGTAAAGCAGTTGGAAAGTCAAACCGGAGCACCAGGAGTGGGACTATTCATTGAGTTTTAGAGACCTTTCGTATTCACAGTGTGTCCATTCTCTAGATTTCTCGTACATGTTATAGCTGTAGTAATATTCCCTTCAACCTGGAGACATGGGACCCATGGAATGGGTGCCATGCATTATTGCTTTAAAGGGTCTGCATTTGCTCACCCAATCTCACCAATCCTCTCAGTCTCATGTGTCCAGCCTTATGCCACATCCAGCTGTCATTGTAGATAGGGTCATTCCAGGTTTCATCAGAAACCCTGAAGGAATTGTAAAGAATTTCCTTTTTTTTTTCAAATTCCTTTTTATAGTGGGTTGGAGCCGATTCTCGCTGCCATGTTTATGCCAGTCTAGACACACTTGATTCCCTTTTGGAGACATATCAATACATTGGTTTTAAGATTCTTACTAGTCAGATATATTCCTCTGCGGGAAATATGGGGTTTTGAGTCCCTTTCCCTGAGGAATGTGTAGGTCTTGACTATTCGATAGTTGGTTTTTGGAACAGTACCTGTGCTTATATCAAACTCTGGTTTTATGCATCTCCCCACCTCTCCTTCCCCCTTAAGCAGGCATAAGAATGTTTTCTAAATGTGAATCTCTCTTCTCTTTCCTAACTCAGTTCATGTGTAGGCATGTTTACAGTATCTTCATAAGTGATATCTTATGATAAGTTTCTTTTTCTGTGTGAATTATTTCACTTAGAATCATCGTACCTGAATCCACTCATTTTGCTGCTACTGGTCTTACGATATTTATTTCATGGCTGAGGGATATTCCAACGTTCGTAAGTACCAAAGTTTTTTGAACCATTTTTATCTTTCCTGGGATACTTAAGGTGTACCCAAGTTGAGGTTCTTGTAAGCAGTGCAGCCCTAAATTTTGGTGTGGCTCTGTCTTATTGATTTTCAGTTTTCCCAATGTATATTCCCTAGACTGGACGTGCCCTTGGCTCTGTAGCTCTGTTGTTTACTTGTTTTAGGGAACTCAATGCACTCCTCCAGAGATGCAGTTGGCAATTTACATCCCGCCCATCAGCATAACAAGGCTCCCTGTTCTCCAGGGCCTGTCTTGCCTTTCTGAATTTTACCCATTTTGTGGATATCCCTTTTGACTGGTGGGAAATGATACTTCTTTGCAGTGCAGTTTTGCATTGCCCGCTTGCTTGCTTGGCAAAAAGGGCGTATGTTTTTTCTCCTGAATATATTCAGGACAAAACGCATACGCCCTTTTTGGCCAAGTGCATCATTGTCGAAGTTGTGCCCCTCTTCCTGTGCTTTAAAGGCGATTCCAATGTACCTCTTGAAATCTGTTTCCTGCTATTCTGCCTCACTTTCAAGTCCGCCTCGTTGCCTTCCCTCAACAGATTGTTGGACGATAGTTGTCCTTTATTACTCTGCCTGTTTGTGAATTGCTGTGATCCTGAGCTCCATATTTAACTCGTTTTTTGTGAGCTGAACGCATGTCCAAAATTTTGGTTCAGTACCTATACTGGTTCCGCGTGGGTGTCTGAGACTTTGGTTAATTCTTCTTCCACCCTGGAAATAAGAGTGACATGTGCCCCTCCAAATGCCTAACAGCTACTCTCTCATTGGTTCTCCCTCTTCCCTTTCATCCTTTGCCAAATTGGCAAACTTTGCACACCAGGAGGTTAAAGCGGCTGTCTCTCCAAGTTGGGAGATTGATAGTAAAGCAGTTGGAAAGTCAAACCTGAGCACCAGGAGAGGGAGTATTCGTTGAGTTTTAGAGACCTTTCCTATTCACAGTGTGTCCATTCTCTAGGTTTCCCTTACGTGTTAGAGCTGTAGTAATATTCCCTTAAACCTGGAGAGTTGGGACCCTTGGAATGTGTGCCACGCATTATTGCTTTAAATGGTCTGCATTTGCTCACCCAATTTAACTCATCCTCTCAGTCCCAAGTGTCTCAGCCTTATGCCACATCCATCTGTTGTTGCAGATAGGGTCATTCCAGGTTTCATCAAAGACTCTGAAGGGATTGTAAAGAATTTCCCAATTTTTTTCATTTGTTTTTGAAATTCCTTTTTTTAGTAGGTTTGAGGTGATTCTCACTGCCATGTTTATGCCAGTCTAGGCACACTTGATTCCCTTACGGAGACATATCAATACATAGGTTTTAAGATTCTTACTAGTCAGATATATTCCTCTGTGGGGAATATGGTGTGTTGAGTCCCTTTCACTGAGGAAGGTACAGGTATTGTGTGTTCCATAGTAAGTTTTTGGAACGGTACATGTGCTTATATCAAACTCTGGTTTTATGCATCACCCCACCTCTCCTTCCCCCTTAAGCAGGCATAAGAGTGTTTTCTAAATGTGAGACTCTGTTCTCTTTCCTAACTCAGTTCATGTGTAGCCATGTTTACAGGATTTTCATCAGTGATATCTTATGATAAGCTTCTTTGTCTGTGTGACTTATTTCACTTAGAATCATCGTACCTGAATCCACTCATTTTGCTGCTACTGGCCTTATGACATTGATTACATGGCTGAGGGATATTTCTTGTACATAAGTAGCACAATTTCGTGAACCATTTTTGTCTTTCCTAGAAAATTTAAGGTGTAACCAAGTTGAGGTTCTTGAAAGAAGTGCAGCCCTAAATTTGGGGGTGGCTCTGGCTTATTGATTTCCAGTTTTCCGATGGTTTATTCCCTAGACTGGAAGTGCACTTGGCTCTGTAGCTTTGTTGTTTATTTGTTTTACGGAACACAATGCACTCCTCCAGAGAGGCAGTTGGCAACTTAATCCCGCCAATCAGCATAACAAGGCTCCCTGTTCTCCAGTGCCTGTCTTGCCTTTCTGGTTTATACAGATTTTGCGGATGCCCCTTTTGACCTGTGAGACGTGATACTTCTTTGTAGTGCAGATTTGCATTGCCCTCTTGCTTGCTTTGCCAAAATGGGTGTATGTGTTTTCTCCTGAATATATTCAGGAGAAAACTCATACGCCTTATTTGGCCAAGTGCATCATTGTCGAAGTTGTGCCCCTCTTCCTGTCCTTTAAAGGCACTTCCAACGTACCTCTTGAAATCTCTTTCCGGCTATTCTGCCTCGCTTTCAAGTCTGCCTCGTTGCCTTCCCTCAACAGATTTTTGCAAGATAGTCGTCCTTTACTACTCTGCCAATTTGTGAATTGCTGCGCCCCTGAGCTCCATTTTTCAACTCGTTTTTTGTGAGCTGAATGCAAGTCCAAAATTTTGGTTCAGGACCTATACTCGTTCTTGGCGGGTGGCTGAGACTTTGGTTAATTCTTCTTCCTGCCGGGAAATTAGTGTGATATGTGCCCCTCCAAATGCCTAACAGCTACTCTCCCATTGGTTCTTCCTCTTTCCTTTCATCCTCTGCCAAATTGGCAACCTGTGCAAACCAGGAGGTTAAACGTGCTGTCTCTCCAATTTGGGAGATTGATAGTAAAGCCATTGGAAAGTCAAACTGGAGCACCAGGAGAGGGACTATTAGTTGAGTTTTAGAAACATTTCGTGTTCACAGTGGGTCCATTATCTTGGTTTCCCGTACATGTTATAGCTGTAGTAATATTTCCTTCAACATGGAGAGTTGGGACCCATGGAATGGGTGCCACACATTATTGCTTTAAAGGTTCTGCATTTGCCCACCCAATCTCACCAATCCTCTGATTCCCAAGTGTCCAGCCATATGCCACATCCTGCTGTCATTGTAGATAGAGTCATACCAGGTTTCATCAGAGACCCTGAAGGAATTGTAAAGAACTTCCCTGTTTTTTTGGTTTGATTTTCAAATTCCTTTTTATAGTGGGTTTGAGCTGATTCTCACTGCCATGTTTATGCCAGTCTAGACATACATGATGCCCTTACGGGGATATATCAATACATAGGTTTTAAGATTCTTATTAGTTAGATATATTCCTCTGAGGGGAATATGGGTTGTTGAGTCCCTTTCCCTGAGGAAGATGTAGGTCTTGTCTATTCCGTATTAGGTTTTTGGAAAGGTACCTGTACTAATTCAAACTCTGGTTTTATGCATCACCCCACCTCACAATCCCCCTTAAGTAGGCATAAGAATGTTTTCTAAATGTGAGTCTCTCTTCTCTTTCCTAACAAAGTTCATGTGTAGCCATGTTAACAGGATCTTCATAAGTGATATCTTATGATTATTTTCTTTTTCTGTGTGACTTATTTCACTTAGAATCATCGTACCTGAATCCACTCATTTTGCTGCTAATGGCCTTATGACATTGATTACATGGCGGAGGGATATTCCTTGTACATAAGTACCACAATTTCTTGAACCATTTTCGTCTTTCCTGGGATATTTAAGGTGTACCCAAGTTGATGTTCTTGAAAGAAGTGCAACCCTAAATTTAGGGGTGACTCTGTCTTACTGATTTCCAGTTTTCTAAAGGTATATTCCCTAGACTGGAAGTGCCCTTGGCTCTGTAGCTCTGTTGTTTATTTGTTTTATGGAACACAATGCACTCCTCCAGAGAGGCAGTTGGCAACTTATTCCCGCCAATCAGCATAACAAGGCACCCTGTTCTCCAGGGCCTGTCTAGCCTTTCTGGTTTTTACATATTTTGCGGATGCCCCTTTTGACTGGTGGGAAGTGATACTTCTTTGTAGTGCAGATTTGCATAGCCCGCTTGCTTGCATGGCCAAAAAGGGCGTATGTGTTTTCGCCTGAATATATTCAGGAGAAAACTTATACGCCCTTTTTGGCCAAGTGCATCATTGTCGAAGTTGTGCCCCTCTTCCTGTGCTTTAAAGGCACTTCGTACGTACCTCTTGAAATCTGTTTCCGGCTATTCTGCCTCGCTTTGAAGTCCACCTCGGTGCCTTCCTTCAACAGATTTTTGCACGATAGTGGTCTTTTACTCCTTTGCCAGTTTGAGAATTGCTGTGTCCCTGAGCTCCATTTTTCAACTCGTCATTTGGGAGCTGACAGCAAGTCCAAAATTTTGGTTCACGAACTATACTTGTTCCAAGGGGGTGGCTGAGACTTTGGTTAATTCTTCTTTCTCTCGGGAAATTAGAGTGACATGTACCTGTCCAAATGCCTAACAGCTACTCTCTCATTGGTTCTTCCTCTTCCCTTTCTTACTCTGCCAAATTGGCAACCTGTGTGAACCAGGAGGATAAAGGGGCTTCTGTCCAAGTTGGGAGATTGATAGTAAAGCAGTTGGAAAATCAAAACAGAGCACCAGGAGAGGGACTAATACTTGACTTATAGAAACCTTTCCTATTCACAGTGTGTCCATTCTCTAAGTTTCCCGTACATGTTATAGCTGTAGTAATACTCCCTTCAACATGGAGAGTTGGACCAATGGAATGGGTGCTACAAATTATTGCTTTAAAGGGTCTGCATTTGCTCATCCAGTCTCACCAATCCTCTCAGTCCCAACTGTCCAGCCTTATGCCACATCCAGCTGTCGTTGTAGATAGGGTCATTCCAGGTTTCATCAGAGACCCTGAAGGAATTGTAAAGAATTTCCCTGTATTTTTGTTTTGTTTTTGAAATTCCATTATATAGTGGGTTTGAGCTGATTCTCACTGCCATGTTTATACCAGTCTAGACACACTTGATTCCCTTATGGGGACATATCAATACATAGATTTTAATATTCTTACTAGTCAGATATATTCCTCTGCGGGAAATATGGGGTTTTGGGTCCCTTTCACTGAGGAAGGTTTAGGCCTTGTCTATACCATCGTTGGTTTTTGGAACGGTACCTGTGTTTATATCAAACTCTGGTTTTATGCGTCACCCCACCTCTCCTTCCCACTTAATCAGGCATAAGAATGTTTTCTAAATGTGAGACTCTGTTCCCTTTCCTAACTCAGTTCATGTGTAGCCATGTTTAAGGATCTTCATAAGTGATATCTTATGATAAGTTTCTTTTTCTGTGTGACTTATTTCACTTAGAATCATCGTACCTGAATCCACTCATTTGGCTGCTACTGGTCTTAAGACATTGATTTCATGGCTGAGGGATATTCCATCGTACTTAAGTTACACAATTTCTTAAACCCTTTTTGTATTTCCTGGGATATTTAAGGTGGTCCCAAGTTGAGGATCTTTTAAGCAGTGCAAACCTAAATTTTGGGGTGTTTCTGGCTTATTGATTTTCAATTTTCCCAAGGTATATTCCTTAGCCTGGAAGTGCCCTTGGCTCTGTAGCTCTGTTGTTTATTTTTTTAGGGAGCACAATGCACTCCTCCAGAGAGGCAGTTGGCAACTTACGTCTCCACCATCATCATAACAAGGCTCCCTGTTTTCCAGGGCCTGTCTTGCGTTTCTGGTTTTTACACATTTTGCGGATGTCCCTTTTGACCGGTGGAAAGTGACACTTCTTTGTAGTGTAGATTCGCTTTGCCCGTTTGCTTGCCTGGCCAAAAAGGTTCTATCTGTTTTCTCCTGGATATATTCAGGAGAAAACTCATACGCCCTTTTTGGCCAAGTGCATCATTGTCGAAATTTTGCCCCTCTTCCTGTGCTTTAACGGCACTTCCAACGTACCTCTTGAAATCTGTTTCCGCCTATTCTGCCTCGCTTTCAAGTCCGCCTCGTTGCCTTCCCTCAACAGATTTTTGCACGATAGCGGTCCATTACTCCTCTGCCAGTTTGTGAATTATTCTGCCCCTGAGCTCCATTTTTCAACTCGTTTTTTGTGTGCTGAATGCAAGTCCAAAATTTTGGTTCAGGACCTATACTGGTTCCCGGCGGCTGGCTGAGACGTTGGTTATTTCTTTTTCCTCCCAGGAAATAAGAGTGACATATGCCCGTCCAAATGCCTAACAGCTACTCTCTCATTGGTTCACCCTCTTCCCTTTCATGCTCTGCCAAATTGCCAACCTGTGCGAACCAGGAGGTTAAAGAGGCTGTCTCTGCAAGTTGGGCGATTGATAGTAAAGCAGTTGGAATTCAAACCGGAGCACCAGGAGAGGGACTATTCGTTGAGTTTTAGAGACCTTTCGTATTCACAGTGTGTCCATTCTCTAGGTTTCCTGTACATGTTATAGCTGTAGTAATATTCCCTTCAACCTGCAGACTTGGGACACATGGAATGGGTGCCATGCATTATTGCTTTAAAGGGTCTGCAATTGCTCACACAATCTCACCAATCCTCTCAGTCCCAAGTGTCCAGCATTATGCCACATCCTGCTGTCATTGTAGGTAGAGTCATACCAGGTTTCATCAGAGACCCTGAAGGACTTGTAAAGAATTTCCCGGTGCTTTTGGTTTGATTTTGAAATTCCTTTTTATATTGGGTTTGAGCTGACTCTCACAGCCATGTTTATGCCAGTTTAGATATACGTGATTCCCTTACGGAGATATATCAATACATAGGTTTTAAGATTCTTAATAGTATGATAAAATCCTCTGCGGGGAATATGGGTTGTTGAGTCCCTTTCCCTGAGGAAGGTGTAGGTCTTGTCTATTCCGTATTAGGTTTTTGGAAATGTACATTCTCTTGGTTTCCGGTACATGTTATATCTGTTGCAATATTCCCTTCAACCTGGAGAGTTGGAACCCATGGAATGGGTGCCACGTATTATTGCATTAAAGGGTGTGCATTTGCTCACCCAATCTCACCAATCCTCTCAGTCCCAGGTGTCCAGCCTTATGCCAGTTCCAGCTGTTGCTGTAGATAGGGTCATTCCAGGTTTCATCATAGACCTTGAAGGAATTGTAAGGAATTTCCCTGTTTTTTAGTTTTTTTTTTTGAAAGTCCTTTTTATAGTGGGTTTGAGCTGATTCTCACTGCCATGTTTATGCCAGTCTAGACACACTTGATTCCCTTACGGAGACATATCAATACATATGTTTTAAAATTCTTACTAGTAAGATATATTCCTCTGCGGGGAATATTGGCTTTTGAGTCCCTTTAACTGAGGAAGGTGTAGGTCTTGTCTATTCCATATTTGATTTTTGGAACGGTACCTGTACTAATATCACACTCTGGTTTTATGCATCACCCCACCTCTCCTTCCACCTTAAGCAGGCATAAGCGTGTTTTCTAAATGTGAGACTCTGTTCTCTTTTTTAACTCAGTTGATGTGTAGCCATATTTACAGGATCTTCATAAGTGATATCTTATGATAAGTTTCTTTTTCTGTGTGACTTATTTCACTTAGAATCATCATACCTGAATCCACTCATTTTGCTGCTACTTGTCTTATGACATTGATTTCATGGCTGAGGGACATTCCATCTTACGTAAGTACCACAATTTCTTGAACCATTTTTGTCTTTCCTTGGGTATTTAAGGTGTAGGAAAGTTGAGGTTTTTGTAAGCAGTGCAGCCCTAAATTTTGGGGTGGCTCTGTCTTATTGATTTTCAGTTTTCCCAAGGTATATTCCCTAGACTGGAAGTGCCCTTGGCTCTGTAGCTCTGTTGTTTACTTGTTTTAGGGAACACGATTCACTCCTCCAGAGAGGCAGTTGGCAATTTACATCCCGCCCATCAGCATAACAAGGCTCCCTGTTCTCCAGGGCCTGTCTTGCCTGTCTTGTTTTTACCCATTTTTTGGGTGTCCCTTTTGACCGGTGGGAAGTGATACTTCTTTGTAGTGCCGATTTGCATTACCCGTTTGCTTGCTTGTCCAAAAAGGGCATATGCGTTTTCTCCTGAATATATTCACGTGAAAACCCATATGCCCTTTATGGCCATTTCCATAATTTTCAAAATTGCAATGCTTTTCCTGTGTTTAAAGGCGATTCCAATGTACCTCTTGAAATCTGTTTCATGCCATTCTGCCTCATTTTACCTTCCACCTCGTGGCTTTCCCTCAACAGATTTTTCGAAGAGAGTAGTCCTTTAAAACTCTGCAGGTTAGTGAATTGCTGTGGCCCTGAGCTCCATTTTTCAACTCACGTTTTTGTGAGATGACTGCAAATCAACCGTTTTGCTTCTGGACTTATGCTGGTTCTGGGGGGCAGGCTGATACTTTGGTTCATTCCTCTTTGTGACGGGAATTTAGAGAGACATGTGGCCGTCCAAATGCCTACAGCTACTCTCTCATTGGTTCTCTGTCTTCCCTTATATCCTCTGCACAATTTGCCAACTGTGCGAACCAGGAGGTTATAGGGGCTGACTTTCCAAGTTGGGTGATTGATAGTAAATCAGTTGGAATGTCAAACTGGATCACAAGGAGAGAAAAAAGGAGTAGAGTTTTAGAAACCTTTCACCATCAGCTGGTTTCCATTCTCTAGGTTCCCATACACGTTATAACTGTAGTGATATTCCCTTCTACCTGGAGAGTTGGGAACCATGGAATGGGTGGCAGGCATTATTGCTTTAAAGGGTCTGCATTTTTTCACCCAATCTCACCAATCCTCTCAGTCCCAAGTGACCAGCCTTATGCCACATCCAGCTTTCATTGTAGATACGGTCATTCCAGGTTTCATCAGAACCCCTGAAGGTATTGTGTAAGAATTTTACTGTTTTTATGTTTTGTTTTGAAATTCATTTTTATAGTGGGTTTGAGCTGATTCTCACTGCCATGTTTATATCGTTCTAGACACACTTGGTTCCCTTACGGAGACATATCAATACATAGGTTTTAAAATTCTTACTAGTCAAATATATTTCTCTGCGGGGAATAGGGATGTTGAGTTCCGTTCACTGAGGAAGGAGTAGGGCTTGTTTCTTTTGTTTTTGGATTATGGAATGGTACCTGTGCTAATATCAATCTTATGTTTTGTGCATCTCCCCACCTCTCTTTCCCCTTAAGCAAGCGTTAGATTGTTTTCTAAATCTGATACTCTGTTCTCTTCCCTAAATCAGTTCATATGTAGCCATGTTTACATTCCCTTCATAAGTGATATCTTATGTCAGAATGAACCATGGCCGTTCTCATAATAATGCTCCATGTCCCATGTCATAACAATGCACCATGCCCTGGTTATCAAAATGCTCCATGTCCCTTGTCATCACAATTCTCCACGTCCTTGTAATCACAAGACTACATGACACTTCTCATCAAAATGTTACATGCTCTTGTCATCACAATTCTCCATCCACTTGACATTGCAATGCTCCATGCACTTGTCATCACAATGCTCCATGCACATGTCATCACAAAGCTCCATGCCCTTGTCATCACAATGCTCCATGACCCCTGTCATCACAATACTCCATGATACCCGTCATCACAATGCTTCATGCCCCTTTTCATTTCAGTGCTCCATGATGTTCGACATCACAATTACCCAAGGTCTTCTAATCACAATGCTCATTGGCCAATATCATCACAATGCTCCATGACCACTGTCATCACAACACTCCCTCACACCTGACAACACAATGATTCGGGACTCTTGTCATCACAATGTTCCATTCCCTAGTCATCACAATGCTCTATGACACCTGTCATCACAATACTCCATGAACATTTTCAGCCCAATGTTCCATGACCCTTGTCATCACAATGATCCATTTCCTTGTCATCCGTATGCTCCATGACCACTGTTTTCACAATGCTCCGTGACGCTTATCATCACAGTGCTCCATGACCCCTGTCATCACAATGCTCCATGCCTTTGTCAGCAAAATGCTACATGGCCTTGCCATTACAATGCTCTATGCGCTTGTCATCAAAATACTACATTACCATTGTCATCACATTCCTCCATGAACATTGGGATCACATTGCTTCATGTCCTTGTCATCACAATGCTCCATGCTCCTAGAAATCAAAATGATCCATGACCTCTGTCATCACAATGCTCCAATCCCTTGTGATCACAATGTTCCATAACACTTGTCATCAAAATGCTCCATGACACCTGACATCACAATGTTCCATAACCCCTGTCATCAAAATGCTCCATGACCCTTTTCATCCCAAAGCTCCAAGACCACTGACATCACAATGTTCTATAACCCCTGCCATCAAAATATTCCATTACACTTTTCATCAAATTGCTGCATGACCCGGTCATCAAAATGCTCCCTGTCCTTCTCATCACAATGCATCATGCCCTTGTCATCAAAATGCTCCATGACTTGTCATCACAAAGCTCCATGACCCTTGGCATCACAATGCTCCATGTCATTGTCATCACAATGCTCCATGAAAACTCTCATCACATTACTCAATGCCCTTGTCATCAGAAGGCTCCATGACACTTGTCATCATAATGCTCGATGCCCTTCTCATCACAATGCTCCATGCACTTGTCATTACAATCCTGCATGACCCATGTATCATAGTGTTCTGTGCCCTTATCCGGACAATGCTTCATGCCCACTCTCATCACAATAATCCATGAAACATTTCAGACCAATGTTCCATGCCCTTCTCATCAAATTGCTCCATTACACCTGTCATAGCAATGCACCATGACCCCTGCCATCACAATGTTCCACGGCCTAGTCATCACAAGGTTCCATGACACTTGTCATCACAATGCTCAATACCACAGAAATCACAATGCTCCATGCCCTTGTCATCACAATGCTCCATGACGCATGTCATCAGAATGTTCCATCGCCTTCTCATCACCATGCTCCATGCCCTTGACATTACAATGCACCAAGACCCTTGTAATCACAATGTTCCATGCCCCTTTTCATCTCAATGCTCCATGAACCCTGTCATCACAGTGCACCATGCCCATCATCATAATGCTTCAGGCTATTGTCATCACAATGGAATCAATATTCTCCATGACCTCTGTCATCAAAATGCTCCAAACCCTTGTGATCACAATGTTCCATAACACTTATCATCACAACACCACATGACGATCATCATCACAATTATCCATGGTCTCCTCATCACAATACTCCATGATCTTTGTCATCACAATGCTCAAAACAGTTGTCATCACAATGCTCACTGACACTTGTCGTCAGTATGCTCCTTGAACCCTGTTATGAAAAGGCTCCATGCTTTTTTCATCACAATGATCCATGCCCTTTTCATCACAGTGCTCCAAAATCCCTGTAATTACAATGCTCCTTGCACTTGTCATCACAAAACTCCATGATGCATGTCATCAGAATGCTCCATGGCCTTCTCATCACAATGCTCCATGCCCTAGTCATCACAATGCTCCAAGACCCCTGTAATCACAATGCTCCATGCCCCTTTTCATCAGAATGCTCCATAACACTTGTCATAACAAGTCTCCATGCTCTTCTCATCACAATGCTCCAGGACCTTGTCATCACCATGCTCCATTCCGTTGTCATCACAAAGTTCCATGACTGCAGTCATCACAATAATCCATGAACATTTTCAGCCCAGTGCTCCACGACCTACTCATCACAATGCTCCATGGCCAATATCATCACAATTCTCCTTGACCACTGTCATCACAACACTCCATGGCAACTGACAACACAATGATCCGGGACTCTTGTCATCATATTGCTCCATTCCCTAATCATCACAGTGCTCCATGACCCATGTCATCACAACACTCCATGATCATTGTCAGCCCAGTGCTCCATGACACTTGTCATCACAATGATCCATGCCCTTGTTATCCCAATGCTCCATGACCCCTGTATTCTCAATGCTCTGTGACGCTTGTCATCACAGTGCTCCATGACACCTCTCATCACAATGCTCCATGCCTTTGTCAGAAAAATGCTACATGACCTAGTCATTACAATGCTCTATGCGCTTGTCATCACAATACTCCATTTCAATTGTCAACACAATCCTCCATGAACCTTGGGATCACATTGCTTCATGCCCTTTTCATCACAATGCTCCATGCTCCTAGAAATCAAAATGATCCATGACGTCTGTCATCACAATGCTCCAAACACTTGTGATCACAGTGTTCCATAACACGTGTCATCAAAACGCTCCATGATGCCTGTCATCACAATACTCCATGCCCTTTTCATCACAATGCTCCATGACCTTTCTCATCCCATTTCTCAATACACTTGTCATCACAATGCTCCCTGACACTTGTCATCAGAATGCTCCTTGAAACCTGTCACAAAAAGGCTCCATGCCTTTTTCATCACAATGCCCCATGCCGTTTTCATCACAATGCTCCATGCCATTGTCATCAAAATACTCCACAAGCTTGTCCTCAGAATGCTCCATGACCCTTGTCATCACAATGCTCCATGCACTTGTCAGCACAATGCTCCTTGACCCTTGTCATCACAATGCTCCAAGCCATTGTCATCACAATGCTCCATAACCTTTGTCTTCAGAATCCTTCATGACACTTGGCATCACAATGCTCCATGCCATTGTCATCACAATGGGCCATTACATATGTCATCTCAATGCTCCCTAACACCTGTCTTCACAATAATGCATGACCTGGTCATCTCAATGCTCCATGCCCCTGTCATCACAATGCGCCATTCCAACTGTCATTGAAATAATCCATGAAACTTATTAGACCAATGTTGCATGCCCTTGTCATCACAATGATCCATGCCCTTGTTATCACAATGCTCCATGACCCCTGTCATCACAATGCTCCGTGATTCCAGTCATCACAATGCTTCATGACCTTTGTCATCACAATGGTCCATGCCCTCGTCATCAACAGTCTCTGTGACCTTTTTAACCAAAATGCTCCATGAAATTTTCATCACAATGCTCTTTGACTCTTGTCATCACAATGCTCCTTGTGCTTGTCAGCACAATGCTCCTTGACATATGTCATCACAGTGCACCATGCACTTGTCATCACAGTGCTCCACAATCTTGTCATCACAATGCTCCTTAAAATTTGTCATCACAATGCTCCATGCACTTCTCATCACAATGCACAACGCCCTTGCCTTCAAAATGCTCAATGACCTTTGTCATCACAAAGATCCCTGACATTTGGCATCACAATGCTCCATGTCATTGTCATCACAATGCTCCATGAACGCTCTCATCACATTTCTCCATGCCCTTGTCTTCAAAAAGCTCCATGACACTTGTCATCACAATGCTCCATGCTCCTTGAAATCAAAATGATCCATGACCTCTGTCATCACAATGCTCCAAACCCTTTTGATCACAATGTTCCATAACACTTGTTATCACAACGCTCCATGGTGCCTGTCATCACAATACTCCATGCAGTTTTCATCACAATGCTCCATGACCTTTGTCATCACAATTCTCAATACACTTGTCATCACAATGCTCCCTGACACTTGTCGTCAGAATGCTCCTTGAACGCTGTCACGAAAAGGCTCCATGCATTTTTCAACACAATGCCCCATGCCGTTTTCATCACAATGCTCCACGCCACTGTCATCAAAATACTCCACAAGCTTGTCATGAGAATGTTCCATGACCCTTGTCATCACAATTCTCCATGCACTTGTCAGCACAATGCTCCCTGACCCTTGTCATCTCAAAGCTCCAAGCCACTGTCATCACAATGCACCATTACCTTTGTCATCAGAATCCTCCATGACACCTGGCATCACAATGCTCCATGCCATGGTCACCACAATGCACCATTCCAACAGTCATCACAATAATCCATGAAACTTATTAGACCAATGCTCCATGCCCTTGTCATCACAATGCTCCATGACCCTTGTCATCACAATGCTCCATGAACTTTTCATCACAATGCTCTTTGATCCTTGTCATCACAATGCTCTATGCCTTTCTCAGCACAATGCTCCATGACCATTGTCATCACAATGCTCCATGCGCATGTCAGCACGATGCTGCATGACACATGTCATCACAATGCACCATGCACTTTTCATCACAGTGCTCCACAATCTTGTCATCACAATGCTCCATAAAACTTGTCATTACAATGCTCCATGCACTTCTCATCAAAATGCTCTCTCACCACAGATATCACAATGTTACATCACTGTTCGTCACAATACTCCCTCACCCATGTTATCACAATGTTCCATGACTCCTATCAGCACAATGCTACATGCACTTATCATCACAATGTTCGATGACCCCTGGCATCACAATGCTCCATAACCCCTGTCATCAAAATGCTCCATGACCCTTTTTATCATAATGCTCCATGAACCCTGACATCACAATGTTCCATAACCCCTGTCATCAAAATGTTCCATGACACTTTTCCTCAAATTGCTCCATGACCCTCTCATCACAATGCTCCCTGCCCTCCTCATCACAATGCACAACGCCCTTGTCATCAAAATGCTCCATGACATTTGTCATCACAAAGATCCATGACCCTTGGCATCACAATGCTCCATGTCATTGTCATCACAATGCTCCATGATCACACTCATCACATTGCTCCATGCCCTTCTCATCACAAAGCTCCATGACACATGTCCTCAGAATGCTCCATGGCCTTCTCATCACAATGTTCCATGCCCTTGCTGTCACAATGCTCCATTACCCCAGTAATAAAAATTCTCCATGACCCCTGCCATCACGATGTTCCGTGGACTTGTCATCACAAGGCTCCATGACCCTTCTCATCACAATGCTCCAAGACCCCTGTAATCACAATGCTCCATGCCCCTTTCCATCTCAATGATCCATGAACCCTGTCATCACAATGCACTATGCCCATCATCATAATGCTTCATGCTATTGTCATCACAATGAAATCAAACTGCTCCATGACCTCTGTCATAACAATGCTCCAAACCCTTTTGATCACAATATTCCATAACACTTGTCATCACAATGCCCCATGACGCTCGTCATCACAATTATCCATGGTCTTCTCATCACAATGCTCCATGACCATTGTCATCACAATGCTCAATACACTTGTCATCAAAATGCTCCCTGACACTTGTTGTCTGTATGCTCCTTGAACCCTGTCATGACAAGGTTCCATGCCTTTTTCATCACAATGATCCATGCCCTTTTCATCACAATGCTCCAAGACCCCTTTAAACACAGTGCTCCATGCCCTTGTCATCACAAAGCTCAATGAAACATGTCTTCAGAATGCTCCTTGGCCTTCTCCTCACAATGCTCCATGCCCAAGTCATCACAATGTTCCAAGACCCCTGTAATCACAATGGTCCATGAACTTTTTCATCAGTATGCTCCATGAGATTTGTTATCACAAGTCTCTATAGATTTCTCATCACAATGCTCCAGGAACCTGTCATCACAATGCTTCACGACCTTGTTCTGAAAATTCTCAATGGCCCTTGTTCTCATAATGCTCCAGGCCCTAGTCATCACAATGCTCCATTATATTTGTCATCACAATCCTCCATTACAATTGGCATCACAATGCTCCCTGCCATTGTCATTGCAATGGACCATGACATATGTCATCACAATGCTCCCTGACACCAGTCTTCACAATACTCCATGACCTTCTCATCACAATGATCCATGCCCTTGTCATCACAATGCACCATGTCCACTGTCATCACAATAATCTATGAAACTTGTCAGACCAATGCTCCATGCCCCTGTCACCACAATGCTCCATGCCCTTGTCATCACAATGCTCCATGACCCCAGTCATCACAGTGCTCCGTGACTCCAGTCATCACAATGCTTCATAACATTTGTCATCACAATGGTCCATGCCCGCATCATCACAAGGCTCTGTGACATTTATAACCACAATGCTCCATGAACTTTTCATCACAATGCTCCGTGACACTTGTCATCAAAATGCTCCATGCCTTTGTCAGAAAAATGCTCCATGACCCTTGTCATCACAATGTTCTACGCACTTTTCATCACAACGGTCCACAAATTAGTCATGGTATTGCTCCATAAACTTTGTAATTACAACGCTCCATGCCCTTCTCATCACAATGCTCCATTCCCCTGTCATAACAATGGTACATGACCCTGCCATCACAATATTCCATGGCCTTGTCAGCACAAGGCTCCATGACACTTGTCATCACAATGCTACAAGACCCCTGTAATCACAATTCTCCATACCCTTGTCATCAAAAGCTCCATGACACATGCCATCAGAAAGTTCCATGGCCTTCTCATCAAAATGTTCCATGCCCTTGTCATCACAGTGCTCCAAGACCTCTGGAATCACAATGCTCCATGCCCCTTTTCATCTCAATGCTCCATGAACCCTGTCAGCACAATGCATAATGCCCATCATCATAATGCTTCCGGCTATTTTCTGCACAATGAAATCAGAATTCTCCTTGACCTGTGTCATCACAATGCTCCATGGCCCCTGTCATCACAATATTCCATGAACATTTTCAGCCCAATGCTCCATGACACTTGTCATCACAATGATCCATGCCCTTGTCATCCCAATGCTCCATGACCCCTTTATTCACAATGTTCCCTGACTCTTGTCATCAGAGTGCTCCATGACACCTGTCATCACAATGCTCCATGCCTTTGTCAGCAAAATGCTACATTACCTTGTCATTACAATGCTCTATGCGCTTGTCATCACAATACTCCATTAACATTGTCATCACAATCCTCCATGAAACTTGGGATCACATTGCTTCATGCTCTTGTCATCACAATGCTCCATGTTCCTTGAAAACAAAATGATCCATGACTTGTCTCATCACAATACTCCAAACACTTGTGATCACAGTGTCCCATAACACTTGTCATCACAATGCTCCATGATGCCTGTCATCACAATACTCCATGCCCTTTTCATCACAATGCTCCATGACCATTGTCATCAGAATGCTCCTTGAACCCTGTCACGAAAAGGCTCCATGCCTTTTTCATCACAATTCCCCATGCCATTTTAATCACAATGCTCTGTGACCATTGTCATCAAAATGCTCCATTCCTTTGTCTGAAAAATGTTCCATGACCCTTGTCATCACAATGTGCCATTCGCTTTTCATCAAAACGGTCCAGAAACTTGTCATTGCAATGCTCCATAATCTTTGTAATCACAATGCTCCATAAACTTCTCATCAAAATGCTCTCTCACCAGAGATATCACAGTGTTCCATCACTAGTCGTCACAATACTCCCTCACCCCTGCAATCACAATATCCCATGACCCCTGTCATCACAATGCTACATCCCTTTATCATCACAATGTTCCATGACCCCTGACATCACAATATTCTATAACCCCTGTCATCAAAATGTTCCAATACACTTTTCATCATATTGCTGCATGTCACTGTCATCAAAATACTCCCTGCCCTTCTCATCACAATGCACCATGCACTTGTCAACAAAATCCTCCAATACCTTTGTCATCACAAAGCGCCATGACCCTTGGCATCACATTGCTCCATGCCCTTGTCATCACAAAGCTCCATGACACTTCTCATCACAATGCTCGATGCCCTTCTCATCACAATGCCCCATGCCCTTGTCATTACAATCCTCCATGACCCATGTATCACAGTGTTCCATGCCCTAATCATCCCAATGCTCTATGCCCACTCTCATCACAATAATCCATGAAACAATTCAGACCAATGCTCCATGCCATTCTCATCACAATGCTCCTTTACCTCTGTCATAACAATGCTCCATGACACCTGCCATCACAATGTTCCACGGCCTTCTCATCAGAAGGCTCGAAGACACATGTCATCACAGTGCTCCACGACCCCTCTAATCAAGATGCTCCATGCCCTTGTCATCAAAAAGCTCCATGACGCATGTCATCAGAATGTTCCATGACCCTTTCATCACTATGATCCATGCCCTTGTCATCACAATGCTCCAAGACCCTTGTAATCAAAATGCTCCATGCGTGTATTCATCTCAAAGCTCCATGAACCCTGCCATCACAATGGACCATGCCCATCATCATAATGCTTCAGGCTATTGTCATCACAATGAAATCAATATTCTCCATGACCTCTGTCCTCATAAAGCTCCAATCCCTTGTGGTCACAATGTTCCATAACACTTATCATCACAACACCCCATGACACTCATCATAACAATTATCCATGGTCTTCTCATCACAGTGCTCCATGACCTTTGTCATCACAATGGTCAATACACTTGTCATCACAATGCTCCCTGACACTTGTCATCAGTATGCTCCATTAACCCTGTCATGACACTTCTCCATGCCTCTTTCATCACAATGATCCATGCCCTTTTAATCATAATGCTCCAAGACCCCTGAAATCACAATGCTCCATGACCTTGTCATCACAAAGCTCAATGACGCACGTCATCAGAATTCTCCATGGCCTTCTCCTCACAATGCTCCATGCCCTTGTCATCACAATGCTCCTAGACGCCTATAATCACAATGCTCCATGTCCCTTTTCATCAGAATGCTCCATGAGACTTGTAATCACAAGTCTCCATTGTCCTCTCATCAAAGTGCTACAGGAACTTGTCATCAAAATGCTCCATGATCCCTGTCATCACAATACTCCATGAATATTTTCAGCCTAATGCCCTATGACCTTCTCATCAAAATGCTCCATCACCCCTGTCAGCACAATACTCCATGAACATTTTCAGCCCAATGCTCCATGACATTTGTCATCACAATGATCCATGCCCTTGTCATCACAATGCTCCATGACCCATGTATTCACAATGCTCCGTGACGCTTGTCATCACAGTGCTCCATGACACCTGTCATAACAATGCTCCATGCCTTTTTCAGCAAAATGCTACCTGACCTTGTCATTGCAATGCTCTATTCGCTTGTCATCACAATACTCCATTACCATTGTCATCACAGTCCTCCATGAACATTGGGATCACATTGCTTCATGCCCTTGTCATCACAATGCTCCATGCTCCTTGAAATTAAAATGCTTCATGACCTCTGTCATCACAATGCTCCAAACCCTTGTGATCACAATGTTCCATAACACTTGTCATCACAACGCTCCATGATGCCTGTCATCACAATACTCCATGCCCATTTCATCACAATGCTCCATGACCTTTGTCATCACAATTCTCAATACACTTGTCATCACAATGCCTCATGCCTTTTTCATCAAAATGCTCCATGCCATTGTCATCAAAATACTCCACAAGCTTTTCATCAGAATACTCCATGACCCTTTTCATCACAATTCTCCATGCACCTGTCAGCACATTGCTCCCTGACCCTTGTCATCACAATGCTCCAAGCCATTGTCATCACAATGCTCCATTACCTTTCTCATCAGAATCCTCCATGACCATTGTCATCACAATGCTCCAAGCCATTGTCATCACAATGCTCCATTAGCTTTCTCATTAGAATCCTCCATGACCCCTGTCATCACAATGCTACATCCCCTTATCATCACAATATTCCATAACCCCTGTCATCAAAATGCTCCATGACCCTTTTCATCCCAATGCTCTATGACACCTGGCATCACAATGTTCTATATCCCCTGTCATCAAAATGTTCCATTACACTTTTCATCAAATTTCTGCATGACCCTGTCATCAAAATGCTCCCTGCCTTTCTCATCACAATGCACCACACACTTGTCATCAAAATGCTCCATGACCTTTGTCATCACAAAGCTCCATGACCCTTGGCATCACAATGCTCCATGTCATTGTCATCAGAATTCTACATGAACACTCTCATCACATTGCTCCAAGCCCTTGTCATCACAAAGCTCCATGACAATTGTCATCACAATGCTCAAGGCCCTTCTAATCACAGTGCCTCATGCCCTTGTCATTACAATCCTCCATGACCCATATATCACAGTGTTCCATGCCCTTGTCATCACAATGCTCCATGCCCACTCTCATCACAATAATCCATGAAATATTTCACACCAATGCTCAATGCCCTTCTCATCACAATGCTCCATTACCTCTGTCATAACAATGCTCCATGACCCGTGCCATCACAATGTTCCACGGCCTTGTCATCACAAGGCTCCATGACCCTTGTCATCACAATGCACCAAGAACCATGTAATCACAAGGCTCCATGCGCTTGTCATCACAAAGCTCCGTGACGCATGTCATCAGAATGTTCCATGGCCTTCTCCTAACAATGCTCCATGCACTTGTCATCACAATGCTCCAAGACCCCTGTAATCACAGTGTTCCATGAGCCTTTTCATCTCAATGCTTCATGAACCCTGTCATCACAATGAACCATGCCCATCATCATGATGCTTCAGGCTATTGTCATCACAATGAAATCAAAATTCTCCATGACCTCTGTCATCATAATGCTCCAAACCCTTGTGATCACAATGTTCCTTAACACTTATCATCACAACATACCACGGCGCTCATCATCACAATTTTCCATGGTCTTCTCATCATAATGCTCCATTACCTTTGTCATCAGAATCCTCTATGACACATTGCATCACAATGCTCCATGCCATTGTCATCACAATGGGCCATTACATATGTCATCACAATGCTCCCTGACACCTGTCTTCACAATACTGTATGTCCTGGTCTTCACAATGCTCGATGCCCTTGTCATTCCAATGCGCCATTCCAACTCTTATCGCAATAATCCATGAAACTTATTATTCCAATGCTCCATGCCCTTGTCATCACAATGCTGCAATCCCTTATTATCACATTGTTCCATGACCCCTGTCATCACAATGATCCGTGACTTCATTCATCACAATGATTCATGACCTTTATCATCTCAATGGTCCATGCCCTCGTCATCAACAGTCTCTGTGACCATTTTAACCACAATGCTCCATGAACTTTTCATCACAATGCTCTTTGACCCTTGTCATCACAATCCTATATGCCTTTCTCAGCACAATGCTCCATGACACTTGTCATCACAATGCTCCATGCGCTTGTCAGCACGATGCTCCATGACACATGTCATCAAAATACACCATGCGCTTGTCATCACAGTGCTCCACAATCTTGTCCTCACAATGCTCCATAAAACTTGTCATCACAATGCTCCATGCACTTCTCATCAAAATGCTCTCTCACCACTGATATCACAATGTTACATCACTATTCGTCACAATACTCACTCACCCCTGTCATCAAAATGTTCCATGACTCCTGTCATCACAATGCTACATGCACATATCATCACAATGTTCGATGGCCCCTGACATCACAATGTTCCATAAACCCTGCCATCAAAATGCTCCCAAAATCTTTTCATCAAAATGCTCCATCACCCCTGGCATCACAATGTTCCATAACAGCTCTCATCAAAATATTCCATGACCATTTTCATCAAATTGCTCCATGACCCTGTCATCACAATGCTCCCTGCCCTTGTCCTCACAATGCACAACGCCCTTGTCTTCAAAATCCTCCATGACCTTTGTCATCACAAAGATCCATGACCCTTGGCATCACAATGCTCCATGTCATTGTCATCACAATGCTCCATGAAAGCATTCATCACATTGCTCAATGCCATTGTCATCACAAAGCTCCATGACACATGTCATCAGAATGCTCCATGGCTTTCTCATCACAATCCTCCATGCCATTGCCATCACAATGTTCCATTACCCCTGTCATAACAATGCTCCATGACCCCTGCCATCACGATGTTCCATGGCCTTGTCATCACAAGGCTCCATGACCATTCTCATCACAATGCTCCTAGACCCCTGTAATCATAATGTTCCATGACCCCTGTCATCACAATGCTACATCCCCTTATCATCACAATGTTCTATAACCCCTGTCATCAAAATGTTCCATTACAATTTTCATCAAATTGCTGCATGACACTGTCATCAAAATGCTCCCTGCCGTTCTCATCACAATGCACCACGCCCTTGTCATCAAAATGCTCCGAGACTTTTGTCATCACAAAGCTCCATGACCCTTGACATCACAATGCTCCATGTCATTGTCATCACAATGCTCCATGAAACCTCTCATCACATTGCTCCATGCCCTTGTCATCACAAAGCTCCATGACACATGTCATCACAGTGCTCGATGCCCTTCTCATCACTATGCTCCATGCCCTTGTCATTACAATCCTATATGATCATTGTATCACAGTGTTCCGTGCTCTTGTCATCACAATGCTCCATGCCCACTCTCATCACAATAATCCATGAAACATTTCACACCAATGCTTCCTGTCCTTCTCATCACAATGCTCCATTACAACTGTCATAACAATGTTCCATGACCCCTGACATCACAATGTTCCATGGCCTTGTCATTCCCAAGGCTCCATGACACTTGTCATCACAATGCTCCATGACCTTGTCATCACAAAGCTCCATGACGCATGTCATTAGAATGTTCCATGGACTTCTCATCACAATGCTCCATGCCCTTGTCATCACAATGCTCCAAGACACATTATTTCACAATGCTCCATGCCCATTTTCATCTCAAAGCTCCATGAATCCTATCATCACAGTGCACCATGCCCATTATCATAATGCTTCAGGGTATTTTCATCATAATGAAATCAAAATGCTCCATAACCTCTTTCATCACAATGCTCCAAACCGTTGGAATCACAATGTTCCATAACACTTCTCATCACAACAACCCATGATGCTCATAATCACAATTATCCATGGTCTTCTCATCACTATGCTCCATAAACTTTGTCATCACAATGCTCAATACACTTCTCATCACAATGCTCCCTGACACTGTCGTCAGTATGCTCCTTGAACACTGTCATGACAAGGCTCCATGCCTTTTTCATCACAATGTTCCATGCCCTTTTCATCACAATGCGCCAAGACATCTGTAATCACAATGCTCCATGCACTTGTCATCACAGTGCTCCATGACGCATTCATCAGAATGCTCCATGGCCTTCTCTTCACAATGCTCCATGCCCTTGTCATCACAATGCTCCTAGACCCCTGTAATCACAATGCTCCATGCCGCTTGTCATTATAGCGCTCCATGACACTCGTCATCACAATTATCCATGGTCTTCTCATCACAGTGCTCCACGGTCTTGCCATCACAATGCTCCATGCCCTGGTCATCACAATGCTCTATGTTCCCTGTCATCACAATTCTCCACGTTCTGGGCATCACTATGTTCCATGACACTTCCCATCACAGTGTTAAATGCTTTGTCATTACAATACTCCACATGCTTGTCATCAGAATACCCCATGACCCTTGTCATCACAATGATCCATGAGCCCTGTAATCACAATGCTCCATGAGACGTATCATCACAATGCTCCATGCCCCTTGTCATTACAGTGCTCCATGATGCTCGTCACCAGAATTATCCATGGTCTTCTCATCACAGTGCTCCACGGTCTTGCCATAACTATGCTCCATGCCCTGGTCATCACAATGCTCCATGTCCCTTGTCATCACAATTCTCCACGTCCTTGTCATCACAATGCTCCATGACAGTTCTCATCACAATGTTACATGCTCTTGTCATCACAATTCTCCATGCACTTGTCATCGCAATGCCCCATGACCCCTGTCATAGCAAGCTCCATTCATTTGTCATCACAATGCTTCACGACCTTTTCATCAAAATTCTCAATGGCCGTTGTCATCACAATGCTCCATGCCCTTGTCATCACAAAGCTCCATGACACATGTCATCAGAATGTTCCATGGCCTTCTCATCAAAATGCTCCATGCCCTTTTCATTACAGTGCTCCAAGACCCCTTTAATCACAATGCTCCATGCCCCTTTTCATCTCAATGCTCCATGAACCCTGTCATCACAATGCATCATACCCTTCATCATAATGCTTCCGGCTATTGTCAGCACAATGAAATCAAAATTCTACATGACCTCTGTCATCACAATGCTCCATGACCCCTGTCATCACAATACTCCATGAACATTTTCAGCCCAATGCTCCATGACACTTGTCACCAAAATGATCCATGCCCTTGTCATCCCAATGCTCCATGACCCCTGTATTCACAATGCTCCGTGACGCTTGTCATCACAGTGCTCCATGACACCTGTCATCACAATGATCCAAGGCTTTGTCAGCAAAATGCTACATGACCTTGTCATTACAATGCTCTATGCACTTGTCTTCAAAATACTCCATTGCCATTGTCATCACAATCCTCCATGAACCTTGGGATCACATTGTTTCATGCCTTTGTCATCACAATGATCCATGCTCCTAGAAATCAAAATGATCCATGACCTCTGTCATCACAATGCTCCAAACCCTTGTGATCACAGTGTTCCATAAAACTTGTCATCACAACGCTCCATGATGCCTGTCATCACAATACTCCATGCCCTTTTCATCACAATGCTCCATGACCTTTGTCATCACAATTCTCAATACACTTCTCATCACAATGCTCCCTGACACTTGTCGTCAGAATGCTCTTTGAACCCTGTCACGAAAAGGCTCCATGCCTTGTTCATCACAATGTCCCATGCCGTTTTCATCACAATGCCCCATGCCATTGTGATCAAAATTCTCCACAAGCTTGTCATCAGAATGCTCCATGACCCTTGTCATCACAGTTATCCATGCACTTGTCAGCACAATGCTCCCTGACCCTTGTCAACACAATGCTCCAAGCCATTGCCATCACAATGCTCCATTGCATTTGTCATCAGAATCCTCCATGACACTTGGCATCACAATGCTCCATGCGATTGTCATCACAATGGGCCATTACATATGTCATCACCATGCTCCCTGGCACCTGGCTTCACAATACTGCATGACCTGGTCATCACAATGCTCCATGCCCTTGTCATCACAATGCGCCATTCCAACGGTCATCACAATAATCCATGAAATTTATTAGACCAATGCTTCATGCCCTTGTCATCACAATGCTCCATGCCCTTTTTATCACAATGCTCCATGACCCCTGTCATCACAATGCTCCCTGACTCCAGTCATCACAATGATTCATGACATTTGTCATCATAATGGTCCATGCCCTCGTCATCAACAGTCTCTGTGACATTTTTAACCACAATGCTCCATGAACTTTTCATACAATGCTCTTTGACCCTTGTTTTCACAATGCTCTATGCCTTTCTCAGCACAATGCTCCATGACCATTGTCATCACAATGCTCCATGCGCTTGTCAGCACGATGCTCCATGACACATGTCATCACAATGCACCATGGGCTTGTCATCACAGTGCTCCACAATCTTGTCATCACAATGCTCCATAAAACTTGTCATCACAATGCTCCATGCAATTCTCATCGAAATGCTCTCTCACCACTGATATAACAATGTTACATCACTATTCGTCACAATACTCCCTCACCCCTGTCATCACAATATTCCATGACTCCTGTCATCACAATGCTACATGCACTTATCATCAAAATGTACGATGACCCCTGACATCACAATGTTCCATAACCCCGTCATCAAATTGCTCCGTGACCCTTTTCATCAAAATGTTCCATGACCCCTGAAATCACAATGTTCCATATCACCTGTCATCAAAATATTCCATGACCCTTTTCATCAAATTGCTCCATGACCCTGTCATCGCTATGCTCCCTGCCCTTCTCATCACAATGCAAAACGCCCTTGTCATCAAAATGCTCCATGACCTTTGTCATCACAAAGATCCATGACCCTTGGCATAACCATGTTCCATGTCATTCTCATCACAATGCTCCATGAACGCTCTCATCACATTGCTCCATGCACTTTTCATCACAAAGATCCATGAAACATGTCATCAGAATGCTCCATGGCCTTCTCTTCACAATGCTCCATGCCCTTGCCATCACAATGCACCATGTCCACTGTCATCACAATAATCTATGAAACTTGTCAGACCAATGCTCCATGACCCTGTCATCACAATACTCCATGCCCTTGTCATCACAATGCTCCATGACCCATGTCATCACAATGCTCCGTGACTCCAGTCATCACAAAGCTTCATAATGTTTGTCATCACAATGGTCCATGCCCGCATCATCACAAGGCTCTGTGACCTTTGTAACCACAATGCTCCATAAACATTTCATGACAATGCTCCGTGACCCTTGTCATCACAATACTCCATGCCTTTGTCAGAACAATACTCAATGACCCTTGTCATCACACTGTGCCACATGCTTTTCATCACAACGGTCCACAACCTTGTCATTGCTATGCTCCATAAAACTTGAAATCACAATGCTCCATGCACTTTTCTTCCAAATGCTCTCTCACCAGAGATATCACAATGTTCCATCCCTAGTCATCACAATACTCCCTCACCCCGGTAATCACAATGTTCCATGACCCCTGTCATCACAAAGCTCCATCCCCTTATCATCACAATGTTCCATAACCCCTGTCATCAAAATGCTCCATGACCCTTTTCATCCCAAAGCTCCATGATCCCTGGCATCACAATGTTCTATAACCCCTGTCATCAAAATGTTCCATTACAATTTTCATCAAATTGCTGCATGACCTTCTCATCAAAATTATCCCTGCTCTTCTCATAACAATGCACCACGCCCTTGTCATCAAAATGCTCCGTGACATTTGTCATCACAAAGCTCCATGACCCTTGACATCACAATGCTCCATGTCATTGTCATCACAATGCTCCATGAACCCTCTCATCATATTGCTCTTGCACTTGTCATCACAAAGCTCCATGTCACTTGTCTTCACAATGCTCGATGCCCTTCTCATCACAATGCTCCATGCCCTTGTCATTAAAATCCTCTATGATCATTGTATCACAGTGTTCCGTGCTCTTGTCATCACAATGCTCCATGCCCACTCTCATCACAATAATCCATGAAACATTTCACACCAATGTTTCCTGTCCTTCTCATCACAATGCTCCATTACACCTTTCATAACAATGTTCCATGACCCCTGCCATCACAATGTTCCACGGCCTTGTCATTCACAAGGCTTCATGACACTTGTCATCACAATGTTACAAGACCCCTGTAATCACAATGCTCCATGCCCTTGTCATCACAAAGCTCCATGACGCATGTCATTAGAATGTTCCATGGATTTCTCATCACAATGCTCCATGCCCTTGTCATCACAATGCTCCAAGACACTTTTTATCACAATGCTCCATCCCCCTTTTCATCTCAAAGCTCCATGAATCCTATCATCACAATGCACCATGCCCATTATCATAATGCTTCAGGGTCTTTTCATCACAATGAAATCCAAATGCTCCATGACCTCTGTCATCACAATGCTCCAAACCGTTGGGATCACAATGTTCCATAACACTTCTCATCACAACAACCCATGATGCTCATAATCACAATTATCCATGGTCTTCTCATCACTATGCTCCATAAACTTTGTCATCACAATGCTCAATACACTTCTCATCACAATGCTCCCTGACACTTGTCGTCAGTATGCTCCTTGAACACTGTCATGACAAGGCTCCATGCCTTTTTCATCACAATGATCCATGCCCTTTTCATCACAATGCTCCAAGACACCTGTAATCACAATGCTCCATGCACTTGTCATCACAGTGCTCCATGACGCATTCATCAGAATGCTCCATGGACTTCTCTTCACAATGCTCCATGCCCTTGTCATCACAATGCTCCAAGACCCCTGTAATCACAATGCTCCATGCCGCTTGTCATTATAGCGCTCCATGATGCTCGTCATCACAATTATCCATGGTCTTCTCATCACAGTGCTCCACGGTCTTGCCATCACAGTGCTCCATGCCCTGGTCATCACAATGCTCTATGTTCCCTGTCATCACAATTCTCCACGTTCTTGGCATCACTATGTTCCATGACACTTCCCATCACAGTGTTAAATGCTTTGTCATCACAATACTCCACAAGCTTGTCATCAGAATATTCCATGACACTTGTCATCACAATGATCCATGACCCCTGTCATCACAATGCTCCATGAGACGTATCATAACAATGCTACATGCCCTTTCTCATTACAGTGCTCCATGATGCTCGTCACCAGAATTATCCATGGTCTTCTCATCACAGTGCTCCACGGTCTTGCCATAACAATGCTCCATGCCCTGGTCATCACAATGCTCCATGTCCCTTGTCATAACATTTCTCCACGTCCTTGTCATCACAGTGCTCCATGACAGTTCTCATCACAATGTTACATGCTCTTGTCATCACAATTCTCCATGCACTTGTCATCACAATGCCCCATGACCCCTGTCATAGCAAGCTCCATTCCTTTGTCATCACAATGCTTCACAAATTTTTCATCAAAATTCTCAAAGGCCGTTGTCATCACAATGCTCCATGCCCTTGTCATCACAATGCTCCATGACCCTTGTCATCTCAATGCTCCAAGCCCTTGTCGTCACAGTGCTCCATTACCTTTGTCATCACAATCCTCCATAACACTTGGCATCACAATGCTCCATGTCATTGTCATCACAATGGAACATGAAATATGCCATCACAATGCTCCCTGACACATGTCTTCACAATATTCCATGACCTTGTCATCACAATGCTCCATTCCCTTGTCATCACAATGTGCCATGCCAACTGTCAACACAATTATCCATGAAACTTGTCAGACCAATGATTCATGCTCCTGTCATCACAGTGCTACATGACCCCAGTCATCACAATGCTCTGTGTGTCCCGTCATCACAAGGCTCCATGACCTGTGTCACCACAAATGTCAATGTCCTCATCATCACAAGGCTCTGTGAAATGTGTCACCACAATGCTCCATGAACTTTTCATCACAATGCTCAATGTCATTGTCATCACAATGCTCCATGAAGGCTCTCATCACATTGCTTCATGACCTTGTCATCACAAAGCTCCATGACGCATGTCATCAGAATGCTCCATGGCCTTCTCATCACAATGTTCCATGCCCTTGCCATCATAATTCAAAATAACCCCTGTCATAACAATGCTCCATGACCCCTGCCATCACGATGTTCCATGGCCTTGTCATCACTAGGCTCCATGCCCTTTTCATCACAATGCTCCAAGACCCCTGTAATCAAAATGCTCCATGCCCCTTTTCATCTCAATGCTACATGAACCCTGTCATCACAATACACCATGCCCATCATCAAAATGCTTCATGCTATTGTCATTACAATGAAATCAAAATGCTCCATGACCTATGTCATCACAATGCTCCAAATCCTTGTGATCAAAATGTTCCATAACACTTATCATCACAACGCCCCATGACGCTCGTCATCACAGTTATCCATGGTCTTCACATCACAATGCTCCATGACCTTTGTCATCACAATGCTCAATACACTTGTCATCACAATGCTCCCTGACACTAGTCGTCAGTATGCTCCCTTAACCCTGTCATGACAAGGCTCCATGCATTTTTCATCACAATGTTCCATGCCCTTGTCTTCAAAAGCTCAATGATGCATGTCATCCAAACGCTCCATGGCCATCTCATCCCAATGCCCCATGCCGTTGTCATCACTATACCCCAAGACCCCTGTAATCACAATGCTCCATGCCCCTTTTCATCAGAATATTCCATGAGACTTGTCATCACATGTCTCCATGGTCTTCTCATCACAATGCTCCAGTACCTTGTCATCACAAGCCTCCATGGCCCCTGTCATCACAATACTCCATGAAAGTTTTCAGCCCAATGCTCCTTGACCTTCTCATCACAATGCTCCATGACCCCTGTCATCACAATTCTCCATGACTCCTATCATCACAATGATCCATGAAACCTGACAACACAATGATCCGGGACTATTGTCATCAAAATGCTCCATGCCCTTGTCATCCCAATGCTCCATGACCCCTGTAATCACAATGCTCCGTGACACTTGTCATCAGAGTGCTCCATGAAACTTGTCATCACAATGCTCCATGCCTTTGTCAGCAATATGCTACATAATCTTGTCATCACAATGCTCCATGCGCTTGTCATCACAATCCTTCATGACACTTTGGATCATATTGCTTCATGCCCTTGTCATCTCCCTCTTGCCTTTCTGGTTTTTACAGATTTTCAGATGTCCCTTTTGACCCGTGGGAAGTGACAATTCTTTGTAGTGTGGATTTGCATTGTGCGCTTGCTTGATTGTCCAAAAAGGTCGTATGCGTTTTCTCCTGAATATATTCAGGAGAAAAAGCATACGCCCTTTTTGGCCAAGTGCATCATTGTCGAAGTTGTGATGCTTTTCCTGTGCTTTAAAGGTGATTCCTATTTACCTCTTGAAATATGTTTTGTGCAATTCTGCTTCATTTTCAAGTCAGGTTCGTGGCCTTCCCTCAACTGATTTTTGGAAGACAGTAGTCCTTTATAACTGTAGGTTTGTGAATTGCTGTCCCCGTGAGCTACAATTTTCAAATCCCATTTTTGGGAGCTGACCGCAAATCCACAATTTTGCTTCAGGACCTATACTTGTTCCAGGGGTGGATATACTGTTCGCTGCGGGTGGCTGAGGCTTTGGTTAATTCTTCTTCCTGACGGGAATTTAGAGTGACATGTGCCCGTCCAAATGCCTACATCTACTCTCTGATTGGTTCTCCCTCTTCCCTTTCATCCTCTACACAATTAGCAAACTGTGTGAACAAGGAGGTTATAGGGGCTGGCTCTCATAAGTTGGGAGATTGATAGTAAAGCAGTTGGAATGCCAAACTGGAGCACAAGGAGCGGAAAAATTAGGAGACTTTTAGAAATCTTTCACCATCACAGGGTGTCCATTCTCTAGGTTTCCCATACATGTTATAACTGTAGTGATATTCCCTACTACCTGGAGATTTGGGATCCATGGAATCGTGGCATGCATTACTACTTTAAAGGGTCTGCATTTTCTCTCCCAATCTCACCAGTCCTCTCAGTCCCAAGTGTCCAGCCTTATGTCTCATCCAGCTGTCTTTGCAGATATGGTCATTCCCGGTTTCATCAGAACCCCTGAAGGAATTGTGTAAGAATTTCGCTGTTTTTTTCTTTGTTTTTGTAATTCATTTTTATAGTGCGGTTGAGCTGATTTTCACTGACGTGTTTATTCCAGTCTAGACACACTTGATTCCCTTATGTAGACAAATCAATACATAGGTTTTAAGATTCTCACTAGTCAGATATATTCCTCTGTGTGGAATAGGGGGTTTGAGTCCCGTTCACTGAGTAAGGGGTAGGTCTCGTATATTCTCTATTTGGTTTATGGAATGGTACCTGTGCTAATATCAAACTCTGGATTTATGCATCACCCCACCTCTCCTATACCATTAAACAGGTATAAGAGTGTTTTCTAAATGTGAGACTCTGTTCTCTTTCTTAATTCAGTTCATGTGTTGTGATGTTGACATTCCCTCTGTAAGTGATATCTTATGAATAGATTCTTTTTCTGTGTGACTAATTTCACTTAGAATCATCATACCTAAATCCAATCTTTATGCTGCTACTGGCCTTATGACATTGATTCCACGTCTGAGTGATATTCCGTTGTACAAAATTACCACAAGTAATTTATGCATTTCGGTTTTTCCTGGGATATTTTAGGTGTACCGAAGTTGAGGTTCTTGTATGCAGAGCAGCCCTAAACTTTGGGGTGCCTGTGTGTTGTCGATATTTAGTCTTCCCAAGTTATATGTCCATGAGTTGAAGTCCCCTTTGCTCGGGGGCTTTGTATTTAAATGTTTTAGGAAACAGCATACACTTCTTCAGAGTGGCTCTTGGATATTTATACCCCACCCATCAGCGTGACTAGGCTCCCTGTTCTCCATGGCCTCTCCAGCATTTCTGGTTTGTACACATTTTTTGGATGGCCTTTCTGAGCAGTGGAAATTGAGACTTCTTTGTTGTGCGGATTTGCATTTCCCGCTTGGTTGGTTGGCCAAAAACTCTGTATGTGTTTTTTGCCTGAAGATATTCACGAAAAAAAGGCATACACCCTTTTGCCCAACTACATCATTTTAGAAATTCTGCTGCTTTTCATATGCTTTAAATGTGAGTACAATCTACCTTTTGAAATCTGTTTCCTGCAATTCTGCCTCTCATTCAGATCCTCTTCGTTGCCTTACCTGAATATATTTTTGGACGTTGGTTATCATTTATATCTTTGCAGGTCTTTGAATTGTCTGCTCCTGAGCTCCATTTTGCAACTCGCTTTTTTTGTGAGCTGGCCGCCAAACCATTGGATTGATTCTGGCCCTATTCTGGTTCTGAGGAGGCAGGCTGAGCCTTTGGTTAATTCTTCTTCTAATGGGAAATTAGAGTGACATGTGCCTGTCAAAACCCCTACAGCTAATCTCTCATTGGTTCCCCCCTTCCCATTTATCCTCTGCACAAATTGCAAACTGTGTGAAACAGGAGGTTAAAGGTGCTGATTCTCAAAGTGGGGAAATTTTTAGTAATGTGGCTGGAATGGCGAACCCCAGCACCAGGAGATCAAAAATGAGGTGCACTTTAGACACCTTTCCTGAGCACACGGTGTACATTCATCTCGGTTTCGCAGGCATGTTTTCGCTGTCAGAAGATTCCCTTGAACCTGCCGATTTGGGACCCATGGAATGGGTACCAGGCAGTATTACTTTAAAAGGTCTGCATTTCCTCACCCAGCTTCTCTAACATCTCTTAGCGTGCATAGCTTCCAGCCTTATATATCATCCTGCTGTGGGTCTACATGTGTTCAATCCATGTTACATCGTAGCCCTTCAACAAAAGTTGTAAGAATTTTTGTCTGTCTTACCGTTTTTATAAATATTTTTAAATTTATTTTTATATTGGTTACAGCTGATTTTCAAAGCTCTGTTTTTTGCTGCTGTACATCCACTTGATTCATGTACTGTGAGACAACAAGAAATTATTTTTCAGATGCTTACGAGTCATATGTATTATTGTCCAGTGACTTGAGTGGGCTGAGTGCAGTTCTTTGAGGTACCGTGTAGGGCTTGTCAGTTATTCAATTTGGTACTTGGAATGGTATATTTGCTAATTTCAACCTCCTGGATAATACCTCACCATTCCCCACCTTTCCCATTTAGCAGCCTTATGTCTATTTTCTACATATTTGACTATGTTTCTGTTTTGTAGTTTATTTCATGTGTAGCCATTTTTGATTCCACCTTTAAGTGACATCTTATGATATGTGTCTTTTTCTTTCTGACATATGTCACTTAGAATGATCGTATGTAACTCCTCCAGAGTTGTTCCAACTGGCCTTATTTCATTGATTTCGGGATGAGTAATATTCCACTCTACATAAGTACCCCATCTCTTTTATCCATTTTATCCTTCCAGGGACATTTAGGTTATATCCAAGTGGAGGCCCTTTTTAACAGAGAGGTGGTAAACGTTGTGGTGCCTGTTTACTGTCCATTTTTGTTTTTCCCAAGGTATATACGCCCATGAGTGCAAGTGCCCTATGCTCTGTAGCTCATCTTGTAGATGTTTTAGCAAACACAATACACTTCTCCAGAGTGGCCGTTGGCAAATTATATTTCCACTATCAGCCTCACAGGGCTCCCTTTTCTCCTCACCCTGTCCTGCATTTCTGGTGTTTACACTTTATGTGGATGGCCCTTCTGACTGATGTGAAGTGATACATTTTGAGGTATTGATTTCCAGTGCCCACCTGTTTGGTTGGATAAAACGTGTGTATGGCCTTTACTTGAATATATTCAGAAAAAATGCATACGCCCTTTTGTGCCAACTGCATCATTGGCGATGCTGAGCCCCTTTTCTTGTGCTTTAATGGGGAGTCCTTTCTACCTCTTCAAATCTGTTTCCTGCCACTCTCCCTTGCTTACAAGTCCTTTTCTGTGACTTACCTTAAGACATTTTTCGACGATAGATATTTTCAACTCTGCAGTTTCATGAATTTTAGTGCCCCTGAGTTCCATTTTTCAACTTGTGTTTTTGGAAACTGGACACAAAACAGCGGGATTTCCTCTAGACCTATTCTGTTTCCGTGGGCAATTCTAGCCTTTGATGAATTTGTCTTCCAGATTGGAAATTAGAGTGGCATGTGCCTGTCCGAACATCTAAGACTTGTCTCTAAATTTTTCTCATCCTTCCGCTTCATCCTCTGGACAAATTCCAAACTGTGTGCAACAGGATGTTGACGGTGCTGATATCCCCAAGTGAGGAGATTGTCAGGAAAGATGCTGGAGGGGTGAACCCGAGCACCAGGCGATGAGGAGAAGAGGTGTCTTTTCCAAACTCTTTCCGATCAAATGGTGTACCATCCTCTAGGTGTGACAGGCATGTTTTAGCTGTAGGAAGGGTCCCGTGCATGGAAGGAGAACACCAGGGATTTTTCCAAATCAGTGCCTCCACGTACCCCAAACTGGGGAATTTTTAAGCTACAGCTACACGTATGTCCATTAAGGGCCTTGGGAAATAGGCAGAGCCCAAACATTAGATGATTGAAATCTTCAGGATCAGAAGCGTTCACCATCGGCCTTGCTTAGGTTACATTTTATCTGTCATTGATAGATGATGTCAATAAAAATATCTATTCTTTTTTCAGATTATTTCCCCTTATAGGTTATTGCAAAATATTCAGTGTAGTTCCCTGTGCTATACAGTTGTTCCTTGTGAATGATCTATTTTATACATAGCAGTGTGTATGTGTTAATCCCACACTGTTAATTTATCCCTTGTCCTACCTTTCCCCTTTGGTAATAATAAATTATAAGATTTTATACTTCTCAGAAATGGGGGAGCTGAAAGAGAGGTATCCTTTTCAATGGAAAAGCATTCAAAACAAGTTTGAAGCTTCAGCCAAGAGTATTTGATGTACATCCATGGAAATAAATCACTTCATTTCTCTAATGTTGACCTGACAAATAAGACAGACGTCTTCACTGAACTTGCTTTTAGTAAAGTGATGGAAATATCAAAGGTAAGTCTTAGAAATATCATATTTTACCCGAGCATTATACACTGCTCTATGTTAACTACAGTTTGGCTCACACATCTGTTCATTGAAGTTACAATGATCTCAATTTCTGTTACTGATCCTCCAGAGTGGACCCCAACAGGAGTCCCCGTGCCCAGTGTCATTGGAGCCAACTGATCAAGACTGAGTTTGGTTCAGAAGCAAAGGAAACATTATTTTGAAAACAGAATGGAGAGGTGAGAGCGTGCAGTCCCCCACGGGCTGTGGGCTGGGCTGCTGTGTAGGGATCCCGGCAGCGTCAGTGGGAGGGAGGGGATGGAGCTCTCGAGGGCTGGGTTGGCTGCAGCTCAGGCTCTATGCCGTGGAGTCTGCATGGGACCCCTCTAGCTGAGGTGTCGACCCAGCCATTCTGCACTAGGAAATCGGGTCTGAAGTGCCGGGTGTGGGACCTCTGCATGCGGAACCCAAGGAGCACGTGAAATTAGACAAAGCACAAAGGAAAATCAGGTTAGACTTTATTTTATTGCCCAGGTTCTCTTTTTATCTCACAGGAATTTTAAATGAACGTTGCCAGAGACGAACAACTCCTCTGCTTTTTGTTCCGTTCCTCATTCTTGGGGTTTTGAGGGTGCAGACCCCTCTTTTGTAACTGCTTCATGCTGTGGTGGCAGCCCTGATACCTGGGGGGAGGGGCAAAACGTCTCCCCACCAGCCTCCAGGTGAGGTTGATTGTCCCAAGGCCTCCTGCCTCACTTCCCGTATGCCTGATCACCAGCATTGGATGTGTTGTAGATTCTAATTACCTTTAAGTGTCCAGGAAAGAGATGTGCAGAGATGCTGAGGTGGCAGGTTTCACCCCACCCCACATTTGTTCGAAGACCTTAGGCTGACGGTTTTTGCCAGCCTAGATGCTCTGACCAGTAGTCTGTGCTTTCTTTAATTAGGTCCCTGAATTAATGTACAAACAGCACCATGTGTCAGAACCCTGCCCGCGCAACTCCCAGACAGTACAGGGTCAGTGGTGATCCAGGACCATGACCTCCACTGAGTCAATGGCATTTAGAAGTAGCCAGCAGTCCAGCCGGTCATATTGGCCACCATCACTGCGGTGTCTGTAGGGTTTTCTATGGTGAAAGCGTGATATACATTTCCCCCGCCAAGCTTATTAGCTCCCCTCTGGGTGCAGTAAGTCCTGCAAGCAGTAGTCTGCTCTTCCGGGGCACAGTCTTGTTGTTTTCTGAGAGAAACTCCAGTTCAAGTGATGGTCACACGAGTCATCTTGGGGGCCCGTTGCCCCCGTTTGTCTCTCTGGAGGTTGGAGTTGGAGGGCCTCCTCACTCGATGTCAGTGTGTCCACAGAGCGACACCTGAAACTTCAGGGCATGATGGGTGGTTAGGATCACGACGTGGGGTCCTTTTCCCTTAGGAGGGAGCTGGCCTTGTGGGCTGCTGATTTCTAGCTTTTTAGATACCAAAGTATCCTGGCCTGATGAGTCGGTGGGCAAAGCCCTTGGTGACCATAGTTTATCATACCTGAAGGGCATTCTTGTGTTGCTCCATTTCAAGTGGTCCCAGTTTTTGCACTAAGTCTCCAAGGGCAATTAAAATTTGACCGGGTATGTAAAGGTCAAAGGGTTTAGCTAAATTAGGGAGTTCCTGGGCAAGGGTCTAAATTGACTGCTCTTTCCATTCTTGAAAGGCTGCTTCTGGATTCTATTCAAAAAGATCATCATCTTTTCGTGTCAGTGTTTCAGGTAGAGGCCCAGCTATTAGACTGTAGTTAGGGATCCAGATGCAGAAAACCTTGGCCTCCCCAGGAACCCCTAAGCTGTCTTCTAGTTTTAGAAGAGGTAAGGCTGCAAATGGCTTCTTCCCTATCCTGGGATGCGTTTCTCCATATATCTGTGAGAATGAAGCCCAGGCATGTCACCTGAGCCTGGGATATTTGAGCCTTTTTCTTGGACACCTTCTATCCTTTCTTGGCTAGGTAGTTCAGAGGCGTCTTTAGTAAGCCTGGCGATCAGAATGTCATCTGCATATTGAAGGAGGGTTCCCTTTTACAGAGGTAGAACTTTTAGGTCTTTAGAGGACATTTCCCCAATGATGGTGTGGGGATTTTTGAACCATTGGGGCAGGACGGCCCAGCATTATTGCTCGTGTTGCATGTTGTGTCCTGCCACTCACAAGCCAAAAATTATTGTGACTCTGAGATGAATGGAATACAGAAGAAGGCATCATTGAAGTGTAATACAGAATGTCATGGCCTGGTGGATGGTAGAATGAGCAGCAGGGTGTAGGAAATAGGAGCTACTGGATGTATATCCTCGGTGGCTTCACTGACTGTCCTGATATCCTTTACCAGGTCTCCAGCAGCCCATGGGGCTCTCGTGGTCAGGCCAATCCCAGGATATGGAGCTCACCTGGGCTGCACCACCCATCCCGACAGCCCACGGGGCTCTCGTGTTCAAGTCCCTCCCAGGGTATGGAGCTCACCTGTGCAGCTACCCAGCAGCCCATGGGGCTCTCCTAGTCAGGCCCTTCCCAGGATACAGAACTCCCCTGGGCAGGTACCCCAGCAGGGCTGGACACACAGGAACTGTGCACATAGCCCACCTTGCAGAGAACCCCCAGCTCACCTGTCGCTCACAGCTGACACAGAACACCTTCGAGCAGGACTTGAACTAACAAACAGCAGCTCTGACAGGTCTGTGACCCTGGCTATCACTCTGTGCAGCCTCTCTCTGCCTGGTCTTCCAGACACTTCCACTGCAGCCAGGGCACCAGGCCTCTGTCTCCACCCACCATCACTCCTCTCCCTGACTCCTGGGTTCCTATCATTAGGATAGGGTCTTCTTGAAGTTGTTTTCCACTCATGGACCAGATAAAATGATAAGAAAACAAGCGGCAGCTGCAGCCCCTTGTCTAGCCTGACTCTCTAGGGCCCACACCTGTTCCTTGGGCCTGGCCCGTTTAGCAAGGTTCATTTTCTGCAACTGTGAGCCCCTGAGGGGTGAGGATTGGCTGATTTGGGCAGCCTGACACTGCCTGCCAAACATCCCCAGGTGTGCCTGGGTTGAGGTCAATATAAACACCTCACCAGTCAGCAAGAGCCCCTGTAGCTGTGCCTGACGCCATATTCTCTGCCCCGTCAGCAGTGTCGGGGCTGGGGTGGTGGTAGGGAGTGAGGGGCCGTGGCTTTATGGGTGGCCCAATGTGAGTGGGGCTCTGCTGGACTTTTCGCAGGAGTTGCTAGGCTGCCACCTGCTAAAGAAGAGGATGTGTCATCCATACCTGCCGCTGGATTTTCTCCCCAGGCAGAGGTGAGGAAGTAAAAAAGCAGTGTGGGCCTTGGCAGGAGGGGTATCTCAGGCAGGGAAATGGAAAGCTTCCAGAAGGGCATCTGGTGCCAGCACCATCCTGGCTGGCCTGCAGGCACCAAGTCGGCCTGTGTGCTGTCGCTGGTGTGGCTTCACAGCCCTTCCTCTAGGCTTGCAAGTACTTGTACATATCCAGGGGTTTTACCTGGAAAGGGTGGGAAGAGTTCAGCTGCAGCAGAACTGGGGCTCAGCTTACATTTACTCACAGACGCCTCAACACAGTCCCCCAGCTTTGCAATGAGGATGCTCCTTGTGGGGGGGAGTGCTGCTGACGGCATGGGAGACGATTTCTCACCTCTGACCAACTTAAGAATTTTTTACCACTGGAGCAAGTGCCCTGATACGATTTTCCTCTGTATCACTGGTGGGTTCTGTTTTTTTTTTTTTTTTCTTTTTGGTTCAAGGTAGATTTTATTTATTCCTCTTTTTTTTTAATTTTGGAGATATAAACATGGAAATAATGCATTAATATAAAGACGTCTATGTGAAGGGAAAAACTTTTTTTCTGTTTTATTTTATTAAATGTTATTTATTTATTTTTATTTTTTTAAAATTTATTTATTCCTTTTATACAGAAGGTTCTTATTGTATATCCATTTTATACATATAAGTGTGCACATGTGAATCCTAGTCTCCCAGTTCATCCCACCACCACCCTCACATGGTGTTCTCCCTTTGGTGTCCATATGTTTGTTCTCTACATCTGTGTCTCCATCTCTGCCCTGCAAACCGGTTCATCTGTACCATTTTTCTAGGTTCCACATATATGCATTAATATACAATATTTGTTTTTCTCTTTCTGACTTACTTCACTCCGTATGACAGTCTCTAGATCCATCAAGGTCTCTACAGATGACCCAATTTCATTCCTATGTATGGCTGAGTAACATTCCATTGTATATATGTACCACGTCTTTATCCATTCGTCTGTCTGTGGTCACTTAGGTTGCTTTCATTACCTGGCTATTGTAAATAGTGCTGCAATGAACATTGTGGTGAATGTGTCTTTTTGATTTATGGTTTTCTCTGGGTATATGCCCAGTAGTGGGATTGCTGGATTATATGGTAATTCTATTTTTAGTTTTCTAAGGAACCTCCATACTGTTCTCCATAGAGACTGTATCGATTTACATACCCAACAATAGCGGAAGAAGGTTCCTTTTCTCCACACCCTCTCCAGCATTTGTTGTTTGTAGATTTTCTGATGATGTGATGTGATGCCTCATTGTAATTTCAATTTCCATTTCTCTAATAATTAGTGATGTTGAGCAGATTTTCATGTGCGTACTGGCCATCTCTATGTCTTCTTGGAAGAAATATCTATTTAGATCTTCTTCCATTTTTGTATTGGGTTGTTTGTTTTATTAATATTGAGCTGCATGAGCTGTTTATATATATTGGAGATTAATCATTTGTCCATTGATTCGTTTGCAATTATTCTCTGCCATTCTGAGGGTTGTCTTTTCACCTTGTTTGTGGTTTCCTTTGCTTTGCAAAAGTTTTTAAGTTTCATTATGTCCAATCTGTATAGTTTTCTTTTTTACTTCATTACTATAGGAGGTGGATAAAAAAGATCTTGCTGTGATTTACGTCAGAGTATCCTTCGTAAGTTTTCCTCTCAGAGTTTTATACTGTCTGCTCTTACATTAAGGTCTCTAATCCATTTTGAATATATTTTTATGTATGGTGTTGGGGTGTGTTCTAATTTCATTCTTTTACATGTAGCTGTCCATATTTCCCAGCACCAATGATTGAAGAGACTGTCTTATCTCCATTGTATAGTCTTGCCTCCTTTGTCATAGATTAGTTGATCATAGGTGTGTAGGTTTATCCCTGGGCCTTCTTTCTTTTTATTTTTTTTCCTTTTACACGTTTATTGGAGTATAATTGATTTACAATGGAGTGTTCGTTTCTGCTGTATAACAAAGTGAATCAGCTATACATATACAAATATCACCAGATCCCCTCCCTCTTGCATCTCCCTCCCACACTCCATATCCCACACCTTTATGTGGTCACAAAGCACCGAGCTGATCTCCCTGTTCTATGTGGCTGCTTCCCAGTAGCTATCGGTGTTACATTTGGTAATGTATTTATGTCCATGCCACTCTCTCACTTCGTCCCAGCTTACCCATCCCCCTTCCGGTGTCCTCAAGTCCGTTCTCTATGTCTGTGTCCTTAATCCTGTCCTGCCACTAGGTTCTTCAAAATCTTTTTTTTTTCTTCATTAGATTCTGTATATCTCTGTTAACATACAGTATTTGTTTTTCCCTTTCTGACTTACTTCACTGTGTAGGACAGATTCTAAGTCCATCCAGCTCAGTACAAATAACTCAGTTTTGTTTCTTTTTATGGCTGAGTAATATTCCATTGTATATATGTGCCAGATCTTCTTTATCCATTCATCTGTCGATGGACACTTAGGTTGCTTCCATGTCCTGGCTATTGCAAATAGAGCTGCAATGAACATTTTTGTACATAACTCTTTTTGAATTATGGTTTTCACAAGGCAAATGCCCAGTAGTTGGATTGTTGTGTCATATGGTACTTCTATTGTTAGTTATTTAAAAGAACCTCCGTACTGTTCTCCCTAGTGCCCATATCAATTTACATTCCCACCCACAGTGCAAGTGTGTTCCCTTTTCTCCAATAAAGGCCTCTCCAGCATTTATTGTTTTGTAGATTTTTTTGATGATTGCCACTCTGACTGCTGTGAGGTGATACCTCAGGGTAGTTTTGATTTGCATTTCTCTAATGATTAGTGATGTTCAGCATCCTTTCATGTGTTTCTTGGTAATCTGTATATCTTCTTTGGACAAATGTCTATTTAGGTCTTCTGCCCGTTTTTGGATTGGGTTGTTTGTTTTTGTGATATTGAGCTACATGAGGTGCTTGTAAAGTTAGGAGATTAATCCTTTGTCAATTGCTTCATTTGAAAATATTTTCTCCCATTCTGAGGGTTGTTTTTGCATCTTGTTTATGTTTTCCTGTACTGCGTAAAAGCTTTTAAGTTTCATTAGGTCCCATTTGTTGATTTCTGTTTTTATTTCCATTTCTCTAGGAGGTGGGTCAAAAAGGATCTTGCTGTGATTTATGTCATAGAGTGTTCTGCCTATGGTTTCCTCTAAGTGTTTTATAGTGTCTGGTCTTATATTTAGATCTCTAATCAATTTAGAGTTTATATTTGTGTATGGTGTTATGGAGTGTTCTAATTTCATTCTTTTATGTGTAGGGGTCCAGTTTTTCCAGCACCAATTACTGAAGAGACTGTCTTTTCTCCATTGTATATCCTTAGCTCCTTTGTCATAGATGAGATAGCCATAGGTATGTAGGTTTATCTCTGGGCTTTCTGTCCTGTTCCATTGATCTGTGTTTATGCCAATCTACATACATTTGATTCCATTATGGAGACATATAAATACATAGGTTTCAAAGTTATTACCAGTCAGATATATTCCTCTTCAGTGAATAGGGAGTTTTGTGTCCAGTTCATTGAGAAAGGAGTAGGTCTTGTCTATTACATATTTGGTATATGGAATGAGATCTGTGCTAATTTCAAACTCTGCTTTTACACATCACCCCACGGCACCTTTCCCCTTAAGGAGGCATAATTGTGTTTTCTAAATGTGTAACTCTGTTCTCTTTTGAAATTCAGTTCATGTGTGGCCTTGTTTACATTTCCTCTATAAGTCATATATTACAATAAGTTTCTTTTCCTTTGTGGCTCATTTCACTTAGCATCATCATACCTAAAGCCACTCATTATGCTGCTATTGGCCTTTTGACATTGATTTTATTTCTGAGTGACATTCCATTGTATATAAGTACCACAACATCTATATCCATTTTTTTTCCTTTACTGGGATTTTTAAAGTGTACCGAAGTCGAGGTTCTTGTAAACAGAGCAGCCCTATAGATTGGGCTGTCTGTGTGTTGTGGATTTTTAGTTTTCCCAAAATACACGCCCATGAGTGGAAGTGTGCTATGCTCTGTAGCTCTGTTTTAGAAAACAACATACAGTTCTCCAGAGAGGCTGTTGGCAATTTACATCCTGTCCATCGGCGTAACCAGGCTCCCTTTTCTCCATGGCCTGTCCTGCATTTGTGGTTTTTACACTATTTGTGGATGGCCCTTTTGACTGGAGGTAAGGAACACTTCTCTGTAGTGTGGATTTCCAATGCCTGATGGCTTGCTTGGCCAAGAAGGGCATATGCATTTTTTCCCGAATATATTCAAGAAAATACACATAGTCCCTTTTCAGCCAAGGGCAACATTGTCAAAATTCTGTCGCTTTTCATGTGCTTTAAAGATGACTCCGATCTACCTCTTGAAATCCGTTTCCTTCAATTCTGCCTTGCATTCAAATCCTCTTCACTGCCTTACCTCAATATATTTCTGGATGATAGTTGTCCTTTATAACTCTGCAAGTTTGTGAATTGCTGTGCCCCTGATTTCCATTTTTCAACTCACCTCTTTGTGAGCTGGCTGCAATACCGCAGGATGGCTTTAGGCCCTAGTCTGGTTCCGGGGATTCAGGCTGAGCCTTTGGTTAATTATTCTTCCTGATGGGAAACTAGAGTGACATGTGCCCATCCAAACACCTACAGCTTATCTCTCATTTATTTCACCTCTTCCTGTTCATCCGCTGCACAATTTGCAAACTGTGCATAACAGGATGGTGAAGACGCTGACACTCAAAGTGGGGAGATTTTTAGTAATGCAGATGGAATGGCGAAGCCGAGCACGACAAAAGGAAAAATGAGGTACCTATTAGAAAACTTTCCCAATTACACAGTGTACCATCCACTGGGTTTCCCATGCATGATTTAACTGTATGAGGATTCCCTTACACCTGGAGAGTTGGGACCACTAGAATGGGTAGCACACAGTATTGCTCTAAGTGGTGTTCTTTTGTTCACACAACCTCAGAAATCTTGTCAGCCCCAAGTGTCCAGTCTTATGTCTCATCCAGCTGTGGGTGTAAAGGTGGTCAATCTAGCTTGCATCACAGGCCCTGAACGTAATTTTTAAGACTTTCTCTCTGTTTTTGCATTTTGCTTTTGAAATTTATTTTTATAAGTGGGTTTAACTGAATTTCAGTGCTGTGTTCATGCCGTTATACACAGACATGATTCCTTTATGGAGACATGAGAATACATATGTTTTAAAATACATAGAGTCAGACATATTCCTGTGCAATGAATAGGGGGTGTTGAGTCCAGTTCATGGTGCCGAGAGTAGGTGTTGTCTATTACATACATGGTTTATATAACGGTATGTGTGCTAATTTAAAACTGTGGTTTTATGCATCACCTCACCTCGCCTGTCCCATTAAGCAGGAAGAAGATTCTTTTCTAAATGTGTGACTCTGTTGTGTTTCTAATTCAGTTCATGTGTAGTCATGTGTACACTCCCACTATGAGTGATATCTTATGATAAGACTTGTTACTCTGTTATCTTTCCTAAATCAGTTCATGTGTAGCCATGTTTTCAGGACCTTCATAAGTGATATCTTATGATAAGTTTCTTTTTCTGTGTGACTTATTTCACTTAGAATCATCGTACCTGAGACCACTCATTTTACTGCTACTGGCCTTATGACATTATTGTCATGGCTGAGGGATATTCCATCGTACGTAAGTACCACAATTTCTTAAATCATTTTTGTCTTTCCTGGGATATTTAAGGTGTACCCAAGTTGAGGTTCTTGTAAGCAGTGCAGCCCTAAATTTGGGCATGGATGTGTCTTATCGATTTTCAGTTTTCCAAAGGTATATTCCCTAGACGGGAACTGCCCTTGGATTTTTAGCTCTGTTGTTTATTTGATATAGGGAACACAATGCACTCCTCCAGAGAGGTAGTTGGCAATTTATATCCTGCCCTTTAGACTAACAAGGTTCACGTATCTCCAGGGCCTATCTTGACTTTCTGGTTTCTACACATTTTTCGGATATCCCTTTTGACCTGTGGGAAGTGATCGTTCTTTTAGTGAAGATTTGCATTGCCCGCTTGCTTGCTTGGCCAAAAAGGGCATATGCTTTCTTTCCTGAATATATTCAGGATAAAACACATACGCCCTTTTTGGCCAAGTGCATCACTGTCGAAGTTGTGCCCCTCTTCATGTGCTTCAAAGTCGATTCCAATGTACTTCATGAAATCTGTTTCCTGTTATTCTGCCTCATTTTCAAATCCGCCTCATTGCCTTCCCTCAATAGATTTTTGGACGATAGTTGTCCTTTATTACTCTGCCAATTTGTGAATTGCTGTGCCCCTGAGCTCCATTTTTCAGCTCGCTTTTTTGTGATCTGACCGCAAATCCACAATTTTGGTTCAGGACTTATACTCGTTCCTACAGGCAGGCTGAGACTCTGGTAAATTCTTCTTCCTGATGGGAAATTAGAGTGACATGTGCCCGTCCAAATGCCTAACAACTACTCTCTAATTGATTCTCCCTCTTCCCCTTCATCCTCTGCCAAATTGGTAACCTGTGCGAACCAGGAAGTTAAAGGGGATGTCTCTCCAAGTAGGGATATTGATAGTAAAGCAGTTAAAAGGTCAAACCGGAGCACCAGAAGAGGGACTATTCGTTGAGATTTAGATACCATTCGTATCCACAGTGTGTCCATTCTCTAGGATTCCCGTACATGTTATAGCTGTAGTAATATTCCCTTCACCCTGGAGAGTTGGGACCAATGCAATATGTGCCACGCATTATTGCTTTAAAGGGTCTTCATTTGATCACCCAATCTCACCAATCCTCTCAATCACAAGTATCCAGCCATAAGACACATCCAGCTGTCACTGTAGATATGGTCATTTCAGGTTTCATCAGAGCCCCTGAAGGAATTGTAAAGAATTTCCCTGTTTTTGTTTTGTTTTTGAAATTCCTTTTTATAGTGGGTTTGAGCTGATTCTCACGGCCATGTTTATGCCAGTCGAGACACACTTGAATCCCTTAAGGACACATTTCAATACATAGGTTTTAAGATTTTACTAATCACATATATTCCTCTGCGGGGAATATGGTGTGTTGAGTCCCTTTCACTGAGGAAGGTGTAGGTCTTGTCTATTCCCTATTAGGGTTTTGGATTGGTACCTGTACTAATATCAAACTCTGGTTTTATGCATCACCCCACATCTCCTTCCCCCTTGAGCAGGCATAAGTGTTTTCTAAATGTGAGACTCTTCTCTTTCCTAACTCAGTTCAAGTGTAGCCATGTTTACAGGATCTTCATAAGTGATATCTTATGATAAGTTTCTTTTTTTGTGTGACTTATTTCACTTAGAATCATCGTACCTGAATCCACTCATTTTGCTCCTACTGGTCTTAAGACATTGATTTCATGGCTGAGGGATATTCCATCGTACGTAAGTACCACAATTTTTTGAACCATTTTTATATTTCATGGGATATTTAAGGTGTACCCAAGTTGAGCTTCTTGTAAGCAGTGCAGCCCTAAATATTGGGGTGTATCTGTCTTATTGATTTTCAATTTTCCCAAGGTATATTCCCTAGACTGGAAGTGCCCTTGGCTCTGTAGCTCTGTTGTTTACTTGTTTTAGGGAACACAATGCACTCCTTCAGAGAGGCAGTTGGCAATTTACATCCCGCCCATCAGCATAACAAGGCTCCCTGTTCTCCAGGAACTGTCTTGCCTTTCTGATTTTTTAAATATTTTGCAAATGTCCCTTTTCACAGGTGGGAAGTGATACTTCTTAGTAGTGCAGATTTGCATTGCCTGCTTGCTTGCTTGGCCAAAAAGGGCGTATGCGTTTTCTCCTGAATATATTCAGGAGAAAACACATATGCCCTTTTTGGCCAAGTGCATTATTGTAGAAGTTGTGCCCCTCTTCCTGTGTTTAAAGATGATTCCAACGCACCTCTTGAAATCTGTTTTTTGCTATTCTGCCTCGCATTGATGGCCGCCTCGTTGCGTTTCCTCACAAGATTTTTGGATGCTAGTTGTCCTTTATTACTCTGCCAGTTTGTGAATTGCTGTGCCCCTGAGGTCCATTTTTCAACTCGATTTTTGTGAGCTGAATGCAAGTCCAAAATTTTGGTTCAGGAACTATACTGTTTCCTGGTGGGTGGCTGAGACTTTGGTTTATTCTTCTTCCTGCCAGGAAATCAGAGTGACATATGCCCCTCCAAATGTCTAACAACTACTCTCTCA
>NW_028294354.1:0-53000 GCF_964341445.2 Mesoplodon mirus | reverse complement strand
TAAAACTTGTAAGCACAATGCTGCATGCCCTTCAAATCACAATGCTCCATTACCCCTGTCATAACAATGCTCCATGACCCCTGTCATCACAATGTTCCACGGCCTTGTCATAACAACGCTCCATGACACTTTTCATCACAATGCTCCAAGACGCCATTAATCACAATGCTCCATGCTGTTGTCATCACAAAGCTTCATGACATATTTCATCAGAAAGTTCCATGGCCTTCTCATCAAAATGCTCCATGCCCTTGTCATCACAATGCTCCAAGACCCCTGTAAACACAAAGCTCCATGCCCCTTTTCATCTCAATGCTCCATGACCCATGTGATCACAATACTCCATGAACATTTTCAGCCCAATGTTCCATGACTTTCTCATCACAATGCTCCATGACCAATATCATCACAATGCTCCATGACCAATGTCATCACAACACTCCATGACACCTGACAACACAATGATCCGGGACTCTTGTCATCACAATGCTCTATTCCCTAGTCATCACAATGCTCCATGACACCTGTCATCACAGTACTCCATGAACATTTTCAGCCCAATTCTCCATGACGCGTGTCATCACAATGATCCATGCCCTTGTCATCCCAATGCTCCATGACCCCTGTATACACAATGCTCCGTGACGCTTGTCATCACAGTGCTCCATGACACCTGTCATCACAATGCTCCATGCCTTTGTCAGCAAAATGCTACATGACCTTGTCATTACAATGCTCTAGGCGCTTGTCATCACAGTACTCCATTACCATTGTCATCACAATCCTCCATGAACCTTGGGATCACATTGCTTCATGCTCTTGTCATCACAATGCTCCATGCTCCTTGAAATCAAAATGATCCATGACCTCTCTCATCACAATGCTCCAAACCCTTGTGATCACAATGTTCCATAACACTTGTCATCACAACACTCCATGATGACTCTCATCACAATACACCATGCCCTTTTCATCACAATGCTCCATGACCTTTGTCATCACAATTCTCAATACACTTATTATCACAATGCTCCCTGACACTTGTCGTCAGAACGCTCCTTGAACCCTGTCACGAAAATGCTCCATGTCTTTTTCATAACAAAGCCGCATGCCATTTTCATCACAATGCTCCTTGCCATTGTCATCAAAATACTCCACAAGCTCGTCATCAGAATGCTCCATGACCCTTGTCATCACAGTTCTCCATGTACTTGTCAGCACAATGCTCCCTGACCCTTGTCATCACCATGCTCCAAGCCATTGTCATCACAATGCTCCATTATCTTTGTCATCAGAATCCTCCATGACACTTGGCATCACAATGCTCCATGCCATTGTCATCACAATGGGCCATTACATATGTCATCACAATGCTCCCTGACACCTCTCTTCATAATATTGCATGACCTGTACATCACAATGCTCCATGCCCTTGTCATCACAATGCGCCATTCCAACTGTCATCACAATAATCCATGAAACTTATTAGACCAATGCTCCATGCCCTTGTCATCACAATGCTCCATGCCCTTGTTATCACAATCTTCCAAGACCCCTGTGATCAGAATGCTCCATGCCCCGTTTCATCAGTATGATCCATGAGATTTGTCATCACAAGGATCCATGGTTTTCTCATCACAATGCTCCAGGACTTTGTCATCACAATTCTTCACGACATTGTCAGGAAAATTCTCAATGGCCCTTGTCATCATAATATTCCAAGCCCTAGTCTTCACAATGCTCCATTATATTTGCCATCACAATCCTCTATTACATTAGGCATCACAATGCTCCATGCCATTGTCATCGCAATGGACCATGACAAATGTCATCACAATGCTCCCGGACACATGTCTTCACAATACTCCATGCCCTTGTCTTCATAATGCTCAATGCCCTTGTCATCACAATGCACCATGCCAACTGTCATCACAATAATCTATGAAACATGTCAGACCAATGCTCCATGCCCCTTTTCATTAGAATGCTCCATGAGACTTGTCATCTCAAGTCTCCATGGTCATCTCATCACAGTGCTCCAGGAACTTGTCATCACCATGCTCCATTTCTTTGTCATCACAATGCTCCATGACGCCTGTCATCACAATACTCCATGCATATTTTCAGCACAATGCTCCATGACTTTCTCATCACAATGCTCCATGACCAATATCATCAAAATGCTCAATGACTACTGTCATCACAACACTCCATGACACCTGACAACACAATGATCCGGGACACTTGTCATCACAATGCTCAAACAACCCTGTAATCACAATGCTCCATGACCCCTGTCATCACAATACTCCATGCACATTTTCTGCACAATGCTCCATGAACCTTGTCATCAAAATGATCCGTGCCCTTGTCATCCCAATGCTCCATGACCCCTGTATTCACAATGCTACGTGACGCTTGTCATCACAGTGCTCCATGACACCTGTCATCACAATGCTCCATGCCTTTGTCAGCAAAATGCTACATGACCTTGTCATTACAATGTTCTATGCGCTTGTCATCACAATACTCCATTACCATTGTCATCACAACCCTCCATGAAATTTGGGATCACATTGCTTCATGCCCTTGCCATCACAATGCTCCATGCTCCTTGAAATAAAAATGATCCATGACCTCTCTCATCACAATGCTCCAAACCCTTGTGATTACAATGTTCCATAGCCCTTGTCATCACAACGCTCCATGATGCCTGTCATCACAATACTCCATGCCCTTTTCATCACAATGCTTCATGACATTTGTCATCACAAATCTCATTACACTTGTCACCACAATGCTCCCTGACACTTGTCGTCAGAATGCTCCTTGAACCCTGTCACGAAAAGGCTCCCTACCTTTTTCATCACAATGCCCCATGCCGTTTTCATCACAATGCTCCATGCCATTGTCATCAAAATACTCCACAAGCTTGTCATCAGAATGCTCCATGACACTTATCATCACAATTCTCCATGCACTTGTCAGCACAATGCTTCCTGACACTTGTCATCATAATGTTGCAAGCCATTGTCATCACAATGATCCATGACATTTGGCATCACAATGCTCCATGCCATTGTCATCACAATGGGCCATTACATATGTCATCACAATGCTCCCTGACACATTTCTTCACAAAAGTGCAACACCTGGTCATCACAATGCTCCATGCACTTGTTATCACACTGTTCCATGACCCCTATCATCACAATGCTCCGTGACTCCTGTCATCACAATGCTTCACGACCTTTTTCATCACAATGGTCCATGCGCTCATCATCAACAGTCTCTGTGACTTTTTAACCCCAACGCTCCATTAACTTTTCATCACAATGCTCTTGGACCCTTGTCATCACGATGCTCTATGCCTTTCTCAGCACAATGCACCTTGACGCATGTCATCACAGGGCTCCATGGCATTCTCCTCACAACGCTCTTTGCCCTTGTCATCACAGTGCTAAAAGACCCCTATAATCACAATTCTCCATGCCCCTATTCATCAGAATGCTCCATGATACTTGTCACCACAGGTCTCCATGGTCATGTCATCACAATGCTCCAGGACCTTATCATCACAATGCTCCATGACTCCAGTCATCACCATGCTTCATAATATTTGTCATCACAGTGGTCCATGCCCGCGTCATCACAAGTCTCTGTTACATTTGTAACCACAATGCTCCATGAACTTTTCATCACAATGCTCCGTGACACTTGTCATCACAATGCTCCATGCCTGTGTCAGAAAAATGCTCCATGACCATTGTCATCACAATGTGCCACGTGCTTTTCATCACAACGGTCCACAAATTTCTCATCACAATGCTCCATAAAACTTGTAAGCACAATGCTGCATGCCCTTCAAATCACAATGCTCCATTACCCCTGTCATAACAATGCTCCATGACCCCTGTCATCACAATGTTCCACGGCCTTGTCATAACAACGCTCCATGACACTTTTCATCACAATGCTCCAAGACGCCATTAATCACAATGCTCCATGCTGTTGTCATCACAAAGCTTCATGACATATTTCATCAGAAAGTTCCATGGCCTTCTCATCAAAATGCTCCATGCCCTTGTCATCACAATGCTCCAAGACCCCTGTAAACACAAAGCTCCATGCCCCTTTTCATCTCAATGCTCCATGACCCATGTGATCACAATACTCCATGAACATTTTCAGCCCAATGTTCCATGACTTTCTCATCACAATGCTCCATGACCAATATCATCACAATGCTCCATGACCAATGTCATCACAACACTCCATGACACCTGACAACACAATGATCCGGGACTCTTGTCATCACAATGCTCTATTCCCTAGTCATCACAATGCTCCATGACACCTGTCATCACAGTACTCCATGAACATTTTCAGCCCAATTCTCCATGACGCGTGTCATCACAATGATCCATGCCCTTGTCATCCCAATGCTCCATGACCCCTGTATACACAATGCTCCGTGACGCTTGTCATCACAGTGCTCCATGACACCTGTCATCACAATGCTCCATGCCTTTGTCAGCAAAATGCTACATGACCTTGTCATTACAATGCTCTAGGCGCTTGTCATCACAGTACTCCATTACCATTGTCATCACAATCCTCCATGAACCTTGGGATCACATTGCTTCATGCTCTTGTCATCACAATGCTCCATGCTCCTTGAAATCAAAATGATCCATGACCTCTCTCATCACAATGCTCCAAACCCTTGTGATCACAATGTTCCATAACACTTGTCATCACAACACTCCATGATGACTCTCATCACAATACACCATGCCCTTTTCATCACAATGCTCCATGACCTTTGTCATCACAATTCTCAATACACTTATTATCACAATGCTCCCTGACACTTGTCGTCAGAACGCTCCTTGAACCCTGTCACGAAAATGCTCCATGTCTTTTTCATAACAAAGCCGCATGCCATTTTCATCACAATGCTCCTTGCCATTGTCATCAAAATACTCCACAAGCTCGTCATCAGAATGCTCCATGACCCTTGTCATCACAGTTCTCCATGTACTTGTCAGCACAATGCTCCCTGACCCTTGTCATCACCATGCTCCAAGCCATTGTCATCACAATGCTCCATTATCTTTGTCATCAGAATCCTCCATGACACTTGGCATCACAATGCTCCATGCCATTGTCATCACAATGGGCCATTACATATGTCATCACAATGCTCCCTGACACCTCTCTTCATAATATTGCATGACCTGTACATCACAATGCTCCATGCCCTTGTCATCACAATGCGCCATTCCAACTGTCATCACAATAATCCATGAAACTTATTAGACCAATGCTCCATGCCCTTGTCATCACAATGCTCCATGCCCTTGTTATCACAATCTTCCAAGACCCCTGTGATCAGAATGCTCCATGCCCCGTTTCATCAGTATGATCCATGAGATTTGTCATCACAAGGATCCATGGTTTTCTCATCACAATGCTCCAGGACTTTGTCATCACAATTCTTCACGACATTGTCAGGAAAATTCTCAATGGCCCTTGTCATCATAATATTCCAAGCCCTAGTCTTCACAATGCTCCATTATATTTGCCATCACAATCCTCTATTACATTAGGCATCACAATGCTCCATGCCATTGTCATCGCAATGGACCATGACAAATGTCATCACAATGCTCCCGGACACATGTCTTCACAATACTCCATGCCCTTGTCTTCATAATGCTCAATGCCCTTGTCATCACAATGCACCATGCCAACTGTCATCACAATAATCTATGAAACATGTCAGACCAATGCTCCATGCCCCTTTTCATTAGAATGCTCCATGAGACTTGTCATCTCAAGTCTCCATGGTCATCTCATCACAGTGCTCCAGGAACTTGTCATCACCATGCTCCATTTCTTTGTCATCACAATGCTCCATGACGCCTGTCATCACAATACTCCATGCATATTTTCAGCACAATGCTCCATGACTTTCTCATCACAATGCTCCATGACCAATATCATCAAAATGCTCAATGACTACTGTCATCACAACACTCCATGACACCTGACAACACAATGATCCGGGACACTTGTCATCACAATGCTCAAACAACCCTGTAATCACAATGCTCCATGACCCCTGTCATCACAATACTCCATGCACATTTTCTGCACAATGCTCCATGAACCTTGTCATCAAAATGATCCGTGCCCTTGTCATCCCAATGCTCCATGACCCCTGTATTCACAATGCTACGTGACGCTTGTCATCACAGTGCTCCATGACACCTGTCATCACAATGCTCCATGCCTTTGTCAGCAAAATGCTACATGACCTTGTCATTACAATGTTCTATGCGCTTGTCATCACAATACTCCATTACCATTGTCATCACAACCCTCCATGAAATTTGGGATCACATTGCTTCATGCCCTTGCCATCACAATGCTCCATGCTCCTTGAAATAAAAATGATCCATGACCTCTCTCATCACAATGCTCCAAACCCTTGTGATTACAATGTTCCATAGCCCTTGTCATCACAACGCTCCATGATGCCTGTCATCACAATACTCCATGCCCTTTTCATCACAATGCTTCATGACATTTGTCATCACAAATCTCATTACACTTGTCACCACAATGCTCCCTGACACTTGTCGTCAGAATGCTCCTTGAACCCTGTCACGAAAAGGCTCCCTACCTTTTTCATCACAATGCCCCATGCCGTTTTCATCACAATGCTCCATGCCATTGTCATCAAAATACTCCACAAGCTTGTCATCAGAATGCTCCATGACACTTATCATCACAATTCTCCATGCACTTGTCAGCACAATGCTTCCTGACACTTGTCATCATAATGTTGCAAGCCATTGTCATCACAATGATCCATGACATTTGGCATCACAATGCTCCATGCCATTGTCATCACAATGGGCCATTACATATGTCATCACAATGCTCCCTGACACATTTCTTCACAAAAGTGCAACACCTGGTCATCACAATGCTCCATGCACTTGTTATCACACTGTTCCATGACCCCTATCATCACAATGCTCCGTGACTCCTGTCATCACAATGCTTCACGACCTTTTTCATCACAATGGTCCATGCGCTCATCATCAACAGTCTCTGTGACTTTTTAACCCCAACGCTCCATTAACTTTTCATCACAATGCTCTTGGACCCTTGTCATCACGATGCTCTATGCCTTTCTCAGCACAATGCACCTTGACGCATGTCATCACAGGGCTCCATGGCATTCTCCTCACAACGCTCTTTGCCCTTGTCATCACAGTGCTAAAAGACCCCTATAATCACAATTCTCCATGCCCCTATTCATCAGAATGCTCCATGATACTTGTCACCACAGGTCTCCATGGTCATGTCATCACAATGCTCCAGGACCTTATCATCACAATGCTCCATGACTCCAGTCATCACCATGCTTCATAATATTTGTCATCACAGTGGTCCATGCCCGCGTCATCACAAGTCTCTGTTACATTTGTAACCACAATGCTCCATGAACTTTTCATCACAATGCTCCGTGACACTTGTCATCACAATGCTCCATGCCTGTGTCAGAAAAATGCTCCATGACCATTGTCATCACAATGTGCCACGTGCTTTTCATCACAACGGTCCACAAATTTCTCATCACAATGCTCCATAAAACTTGTAAGCACAATGCTGCATGCCCTTCAAATCACAATGCTCCATTACCCCTGTCATAACAATGCTCCATGACCCCTGTCATCACAATGTTCCACGGCCTTGTCATAACAACGCTCCATGACACTTTTCATCACAATGCTCCAAGACGCCATTAATCACAATGCTCCATGCTGTTGTCATCACAAAGCTTCATGACATATTTCATCAGAAAGTTCCATGGCCTTCTCATCAAAATGCTCCATGCCCTTGTCATCACAATGCTCCAAGACCCCTGTAAACACAAAGCTCCATGCCCCTTTTCATCTCAATGCTCCATGACCCATGTGATCACAATACTCCATGAACATTTTCAGCCCAATGTTCCATGACTTTCTCATCACAATGCTCCATGACCAATATCATCACAATGCTCCATGACCAATGTCATCACAACACTCCATGACACCTGACAACACAATGATCCGGGACTCTTGTCATCACAATGCTCTATTCCCTAGTCATCACAATGCTCCATGACACCTGTCATCACAGTACTCCATGAACATTTTCAGCCCAATTCTCCATGACGCGTGTCATCACAATGATCCATGCCCTTGTCATCCCAATGCTCCATGACCCCTGTATACACAATGCTCCGTGACGCTTGTCATCACAGTGCTCCATGACACCTGTCATCACAATGCTCCATGCCTTTGTCAGCAAAATGCTACATGACCTTGTCATTACAATGCTCTAGGCGCTTGTCATCACAGTACTCCATTACCATTGTCATCACAATCCTCCATGAACCTTGGGATCACATTGCTTCATGCTCTTGTCATCACAATGCTCCATGCTCCTTGAAATCAAAATGATCCATGACCTCTCTCATCACAATGCTCCAAACCCTTGTGATCACAATGTTCCATAACACTTGTCATCACAACACTCCATGATGACTCTCATCACAATACACCATGCCCTTTTCATCACAATGCTCCATGACCTTTGTCATCACAATTCTCAATACACTTATTATCACAATGCTCCCTGACACTTGTCGTCAGAACGCTCCTTGAACCCTGTCACGAAAATGCTCCATGTCTTTTTCATAACAAAGCCGCATGCCATTTTCATCACAATGCTCCTTGCCATTGTCATCAAAATACTCCACAAGCTCGTCATCAGAATGCTCCATGACCCTTGTCATCACAGTTCTCCATGTACTTGTCAGCACAATGCTCCCTGACCCTTGTCATCACCATGCTCCAAGCCATTGTCATCACAATGCTCCATTATCTTTGTCATCAGAATCCTCCATGACACTTGGCATCACAATGCTCCATGCCATTGTCATCACAATGGGCCATTACATATGTCATCACAATGCTCCCTGACACCTCTCTTCATAATATTGCATGACCTGTACATCACAATGCTCCATGCCCTTGTCATCACAATGCGCCATTCCAACTGTCATCACAATAATCCATGAAACTTATTAGACCAATGCTCCATGCCCTTGTCATCACAATGCTCCATGCCCTTGTTATCACAATCTTCCAAGACCCCTGTGATCAGAATGCTCCATGCCCCGTTTCATCAGTATGATCCATGAGATTTGTCATCACAAGGATCCATGGTTTTCTCATCACAATGCTCCAGGACTTTGTCATCACAATTCTTCACGACATTGTCAGGAAAATTCTCAATGGCCCTTGTCATCATAATATTCCAAGCCCTAGTCTTCACAATGCTCCATTATATTTGCCATCACAATCCTCTATTACATTAGGCATCACAATGCTCCATGCCATTGTCATCGCAATGGACCATGACAAATGTCATCACAATGCTCCCGGACACATGTCTTCACAATACTCCATGCCCTTGTCTTCATAATGCTCAATGCCCTTGTCATCACAATGCACCATGCCAACTGTCATCACAATAATCTATGAAACATGTCAGACCAATGCTCCATGCCCCTTTTCATTAGAATGCTCCATGAGACTTGTCATCTCAAGTCTCCATGGTCATCTCATCACAGTGCTCCAGGAACTTGTCATCACCATGCTCCATTTCTTTGTCATCACAATGCTCCATGACGCCTGTCATCACAATACTCCATGCATATTTTCAGCACAATGCTCCATGACTTTCTCATCACAATGCTCCATGACCAATATCATCAAAATGCTCAATGACTACTGTCATCACAACACTCCATGACACCTGACAACACAATGATCCGGGACACTTGTCATCACAATGCTCAAACAACCCTGTAATCACAATGCTCCATGACCCCTGTCATCACAATACTCCATGCACATTTTCTGCACAATGCTCCATGAACCTTGTCATCAAAATGATCCGTGCCCTTGTCATCCCAATGCTCCATGACCCCTGTATTCACAATGCTACGTGACGCTTGTCATCACAGTGCTCCATGACACCTGTCATCACAATGCTCCATGCCTTTGTCAGCAAAATGCTACATGACCTTGTCATTACAATGTTCTATGCGCTTGTCATCACAATACTCCATTACCATTGTCATCACAACCCTCCATGAAATTTGGGATCACATTGCTTCATGCCCTTGCCATCACAATGCTCCATGCTCCTTGAAATAAAAATGATCCATGACCTCTCTCATCACAATGCTCCAAACCCTTGTGATTACAATGTTCCATAGCCCTTGTCATCACAACGCTCCATGATGCCTGTCATCACAATACTCCATGCCCTTTTCATCACAATGCTTCATGACATTTGTCATCACAAATCTCATTACACTTGTCACCACAATGCTCCCTGACACTTGTCGTCAGAATGCTCCTTGAACCCTGTCACGAAAAGGCTCCCTACCTTTTTCATCACAATGCCCCATGCCGTTTTCATCACAATGCTCCATGCCATTGTCATCAAAATACTCCACAAGCTTGTCATCAGAATGCTCCATGACACTTATCATCACAATTCTCCATGCACTTGTCAGCACAATGCTTCCTGACACTTGTCATCATAATGTTGCAAGCCATTGTCATCACAATGATCCATGACATTTGGCATCACAATGCTCCATGCCATTGTCATCACAATGGGCCATTACATATGTCATCACAATGCTCCCTGACACATTTCTTCACAAAAGTGCAACACCTGGTCATCACAATGCTCCATGCACTTGTTATCACACTGTTCCATGACCCCTATCATCACAATGCTCCGTGACTCCTGTCATCACAATGCTTCACGACCTTTTTCATCACAATGGTCCATGCGCTCATCATCAACAGTCTCTGTGACTTTTTAACCCCAACGCTCCATTAACTTTTCATCACAATGCTCTTGGACCCTTGTCATCACGATGCTCTATGCCTTTCTCAGCACAATGCACCTTGACGCATGTCATCACAGGGCTCCATGGCATTCTCCTCACAACGCTCTTTGCCCTTGTCATCACAGTGCTAAAAGACCCCTATAATCACAATTCTCCATGCCCCTATTCATCAGAATGCTCCATGATACTTGTCACCACAGGTCTCCATGGTCATGTCATCACAATGCTCCAGGACCTTATCATCACAATGCTCCATGACTCCAGTCATCACCATGCTTCATAATATTTGTCATCACAGTGGTCCATGCCCGCGTCATCACAAGTCTCTGTTACATTTGTAACCACAATGCTCCATGAACTTTTCATCACAATGCTCCGTGACACTTGTCATCACAATGCTCCATGCCTGTGTCAGAAAAATGCTCCATGACCATTGTCATCACAATGTGCCACGTGCTTTTCATCACAACGGTCCACAAATTTCTCATCACAATGCTCCATAAAACTTGTAAGCACAATGCTGCATGCCCTTCAAATCACAATGCTCCATTACCCCTGTCATAACAATGCTCCATGACCCCTGTCATCACAATGTTCCACGGCCTTGTCATAACAACGCTCCATGACACTTTTCATCACAATGCTCCAAGACGCCATTAATCACAATGCTCCATGCTGTTGTCATCACAAAGCTTCATGACATATTTCATCAGAAAGTTCCATGGCCTTCTCATCAAAATGCTCCATGCCCTTGTCATCACAATGCTCCAAGACCCCTGTAAACACAAAGCTCCATGCCCCTTTTCATCTCAATGCTCCATGACCCATGTGATCACAATACTCCATGAACATTTTCAGCCCAATGTTCCATGACTTTCTCATCACAATGCTCCATGACCAATATCATCACAATGCTCCATGACCAATGTCATCACAACACTCCATGACACCTGACAACACAATGATCCGGGACTCTTGTCATCACAATGCTCTATTCCCTAGTCATCACAATGCTCCATGACACCTGTCATCACAGTACTCCATGAACATTTTCAGCCCAATTCTCCATGACGCGTGTCATCACAATGATCCATGCCCTTGTCATCCCAATGCTCCATGACCCCTGTATACACAATGCTCCGTGACGCTTGTCATCACAGTGCTCCATGACACCTGTCATCACAATGCTCCATGCCTTTGTCAGCAAAATGCTACATGACCTTGTCATTACAATGCTCTAGGCGCTTGTCATCACAGTACTCCATTACCATTGTCATCACAATCCTCCATGAACCTTGGGATCACATTGCTTCATGCTCTTGTCATCACAATGCTCCATGCTCCTTGAAATCAAAATGATCCATGACCTCTCTCATCACAATGCTCCAAACCCTTGTGATCACAATGTTCCATAACACTTGTCATCACAACACTCCATGATGACTCTCATCACAATACACCATGCCCTTTTCATCACAATGCTCCATGACCTTTGTCATCACAATTCTCAATACACTTATTATCACAATGCTCCCTGACACTTGTCGTCAGAACGCTCCTTGAACCCTGTCACGAAAATGCTCCATGTCTTTTTCATAACAAAGCCGCATGCCATTTTCATCACAATGCTCCTTGCCATTGTCATCAAAATACTCCACAAGCTCGTCATCAGAATGCTCCATGACCCTTGTCATCACAGTTCTCCATGTACTTGTCAGCACAATGCTCCCTGACCCTTGTCATCACCATGCTCCAAGCCATTGTCATCACAATGCTCCATTATCTTTGTCATCAGAATCCTCCATGACACTTGGCATCACAATGCTCCATGCCATTGTCATCACAATGGGCCATTACATATGTCATCACAATGCTCCCTGACACCTCTCTTCATAATATTGCATGACCTGTACATCACAATGCTCCATGCCCTTGTCATCACAATGCGCCATTCCAACTGTCATCACAATAATCCATGAAACTTATTAGACCAATGCTCCATGCCCTTGTCATCACAATGCTCCATGCCCTTGTTATCACAATCTTCCAAGACCCCTGTGATCAGAATGCTCCATGCCCCGTTTCATCAGTATGATCCATGAGATTTGTCATCACAAGGATCCATGGTTTTCTCATCACAATGCTCCAGGACTTTGTCATCACAATTCTTCACGACATTGTCAGGAAAATTCTCAATGGCCCTTGTCATCATAATATTCCAAGCCCTAGTCTTCACAATGCTCCATTATATTTGCCATCACAATCCTCTATTACATTAGGCATCACAATGCTCCATGCCATTGTCATCGCAATGGACCATGACAAATGTCATCACAATGCTCCCGGACACATGTCTTCACAATACTCCATGCCCTTGTCTTCATAATGCTCAATGCCCTTGTCATCACAATGCACCATGCCAACTGTCATCACAATAATCTATGAAACATGTCAGACCAATGCTCCATGCCCCTTTTCATTAGAATGCTCCATGAGACTTGTCATCTCAAGTCTCCATGGTCATCTCATCACAGTGCTCCAGGAACTTGTCATCACCATGCTCCATTTCTTTGTCATCACAATGCTCCATGACGCCTGTCATCACAATACTCCATGCATATTTTCAGCACAATGCTCCATGACTTTCTCATCACAATGCTCCATGACCAATATCATCAAAATGCTCAATGACTACTGTCATCACAACACTCCATGACACCTGACAACACAATGATCCGGGACACTTGTCATCACAATGCTCAAACAACCCTGTAATCACAATGCTCCATGACCCCTGTCATCACAATACTCCATGCACATTTTCTGCACAATGCTCCATGAACCTTGTCATCAAAATGATCCGTGCCCTTGTCATCCCAATGCTCCATGACCCCTGTATTCACAATGCTACGTGACGCTTGTCATCACAGTGCTCCATGACACCTGTCATCACAATGCTCCATGCCTTTGTCAGCAAAATGCTACATGACCTTGTCATTACAATGTTCTATGCGCTTGTCATCACAATACTCCATTACCATTGTCATCACAACCCTCCATGAAATTTGGGATCACATTGCTTCATGCCCTTGCCATCACAATGCTCCATGCTCCTTGAAATAAAAATGATCCATGACCTCTCTCATCACAATGCTCCAAACCCTTGTGATTACAATGTTCCATAGCCCTTGTCATCACAACGCTCCATGATGCCTGTCATCACAATACTCCATGCCCTTTTCATCACAATGCTTCATGACATTTGTCATCACAAATCTCATTACACTTGTCACCACAATGCTCCCTGACACTTGTCGTCAGAATGCTCCTTGAACCCTGTCACGAAAAGGCTCCCTACCTTTTTCATCACAATGCCCCATGCCGTTTTCATCACAATGCTCCATGCCATTGTCATCAAAATACTCCACAAGCTTGTCATCAGAATGCTCCATGACACTTATCATCACAATTCTCCATGCACTTGTCAGCACAATGCTTCCTGACACTTGTCATCATAATGTTGCAAGCCATTGTCATCACAATGATCCATGACATTTGGCATCACAATGCTCCATGCCATTGTCATCACAATGGGCCATTACATATGTCATCACAATGCTCCCTGACACATTTCTTCACAAAAGTGCAACACCTGGTCATCACAATGCTCCATGCACTTGTTATCACACTGTTCCATGACCCCTATCATCACAATGCTCCGTGACTCCTGTCATCACAATGCTTCACGACCTTTTTCATCACAATGGTCCATGCGCTCATCATCAACAGTCTCTGTGACTTTTTAACCCCAACGCTCCATTAACTTTTCATCACAATGCTCTTGGACCCTTGTCATCACGATGCTCTATGCCTTTCTCAGCACAATGCACCTTGACGCATGTCATCACAGGGCTCCATGGCATTCTCCTCACAACGCTCTTTGCCCTTGTCATCACAGTGCTAAAAGACCCCTATAATCACAATTCTCCATGCCCCTATTCATCAGAATGCTCCATGATACTTGTCACCACAGGTCTCCATGGTCATGTCATCACAATGCTCCAGGACCTTATCATCACAATGCTCCATGACTCCAGTCATCACCATGCTTCATAATATTTGTCATCACAGTGGTCCATGCCCGCGTCATCACAAGTCTCTGTTACATTTGTAACCACAATGCTCCATGAACTTTTCATCACAATGCTCCGTGACACTTGTCATCACAATGCTCCATGCCTGTGTCAGAAAAATGCTCCATGACCATTGTCATCACAATGTGCCACGTGCTTTTCATCACAACGGTCCACAAATTTCTCATCACAATGCTCCATAAAACTTGTAAGCACAATGCTGCATGCCCTTCAAATCACAATGCTCCATTACCCCTGTCATAACAATGCTCCATGACCCCTGTCATCACAATGTTCCACGGCCTTGTCATAACAACGCTCCATGACACTTTTCATCACAATGCTCCAAGACGCCATTAATCACAATGCTCCATGCTGTTGTCATCACAAAGCTTCATGACATATTTCATCAGAAAGTTCCATGGCCTTCTCATCAAAATGCTCCATGCCCTTGTCATCACAATGCTCCAAGACCCCTGTAAACACAAAGCTCCATGCCCCTTTTCATCTCAATGCTCCATGACCCATGTGATCACAATACTCCATGAACATTTTCAGCCCAATGTTCCATGACTTTCTCATCACAATGCTCCATGACCAATATCATCACAATGCTCCATGACCAATGTCATCACAACACTCCATGACACCTGACAACACAATGATCCGGGACTCTTGTCATCACAATGCTCTATTCCCTAGTCATCACAATGCTCCATGACACCTGTCATCACAGTAGTCCATGAACATTTTCAGCCCAATTCTCCATGACGCGTGTCATCACAATGATCCATGCCCTTGTCATCCCAATGCTCCATGACCCCTGTATACACAATGCTCCGTGACGCTTGTCATCACAGTGCTCCATGACACCTGTCATCACAATGCTCCATGCCTTTGTCAGCAAAATGCTACATGACCTTGTCATTACAATGCTCTAGGCGCTTGTCATCACAGTACTCCATTACCATTGTCATCACAATCCTCCATGAACCTTGGGATCACATTGCTTCATGCTCTTGTCATCACAATGCTCCATGCTCCTTGAAATCAAAATGATCCATGACCTCTCTCATCACAATGCTCCAAACCCTTGTGATCACAATGTTCCATAACACTTGTCATCACAACACTCCATGATGACTCTCATCACAATACACCATGCCCTTTTCATCACAATGCTCCATGACCTTTGTCATCACAATTCTCAATACACTTATTATCACAATGCTCCCTGACACTTGTCGTCAGAATGCTCCTTGAACCCTGTCACGAAAATGCTCCATGTCTTTTTCATAACAAAGCCGCATGCCATTTTCATCACAATGCTCCTTGCCATTGTCATCAAAATACTCCACAAGCTCGTCATCAGAATGCTCCATGACCCTTGTCATCACAGTTCTCCATGTACTTGTCAGCACAATGCTCCCTGACCCTTGTCATCACCATGCTCCAAGCCATTGTCATCACAATGCTCCATTATCTTTGTCATCAGAATCCTCCATGACACTTGGCATCACAATGCTCCATGCCATTGTCATCACAATGGGCCATTACATATGTCATCACAATGCTCCCTGACACCTCTCTTCATAATATTGCATGACCTGTACATCACAATGCTCCATGCCCTTGTCATCACAATGCGCCATTCCAACTGTCATCACAATAATCCATGAAACTTATTAGACCAATGCTCCATGCCCTTGTCATCACAATGCTCCATGCCCTTGTTATCACAATCTTCCAAGACCCCTGTGATCAGAATGCTCCATGCCCCGTTTCATCAGTATGATCCATGAGATTTGTCATCACAAGGATCCATGGTTTTCTCATCACAATGCTCCAGGACTTTGTCATCACAATTCTTCACGACATTGTCAGGAAAATTCTCAATGGCCCTTGTCATCATAATATTCCAAGCCCTAGTCTTCACAATGCTCCATTATATTTGCCATCACAATCCTCTATTACATTAGGCATCACAATGCTCCATGCCATTGTCATCGCAATGGACCATGACAAATGTCATCACAATGCTCCCGGACACATGTCTTCACAATACTCCATGCCCTTGTCTTCATAATGCTCAATGCCCTTGTCATCACAATGCACCATGCCAACTGTCATCACAATAATCTATGAAACATGTCAGACCAATGCTCCATGCCCCTTTTCATTAGAATGCTCCATGAGACTTGTCATCTCAAGTCTCCATGGTCATCTCATCACAGTGCTCCAGGAACTTGTCATCACCATGCTCCATTTCTTTGTCATCACAATGCTCCATGACGCCTGTCATCACAATACTCCATGCATATTTTCAGCACAATGCTCCATGACTTTCTCATCACAATGCTCCATGACCAATATCATCAAAATGCTCAATGACTACTGTCATCACAACACTCCATGACACCTGACAACACAATGATCCGGGACACTTGTCATCACAATGCTCAAACAACCCTGTAATCACAATGCTCCATGACCCCTGTCATCACAATACTCCATGCACATTTTCTGCACAATGCTCCATGAACCTTGTCATCAAAATGATCCGTGCCCTTGTCATCCCAATGCTCCATGACCCCTGTATTCACAATGCTACGTGACGCTTGTCATCACAGTGCTCCATGACACCTGTCATCACAATGCTCCATGCCTTTGTCAGCAAAATGCTACATGACCTTGTCATTACAATGTTCTATGCGCTTGTCATCACAATACTCCATTACCATTGTCATCACAACCCTCCATGAAATTTGGGATCACATTGCTTCATGCCCTTGCCATCACAATGCTCCATGCTCCTTGAAATAAAAATGATCCATGACCTCTCTCATCACAATGCTCCAAACCCTTGTGATTACAATGTTCCATAGCCCTTGTCATCACAACGCTCCATGATGCCTGTCATCACAATACGCCATGCCCTTTTCATCACAATGCTTCATGACATTTGTCATCACAAATCTCATTACACTTGTCACCACAATGCTCCCTGACACTTGTCGTCAGAATGCTCCTTGAACCCTGTCACGAAAAGGCTCCCTACCTTTTTCATCACAATGCCCCATGCCGTTTTCATCACAATGCTCCATGCCATTGTCATCAAAATACTCCACAAGCTTGTCATCAGAATGCTCCATGACACTTATCATCACAATTCTCCATGCACTTGTCAGCACAATGCTTCCTGACACTTGTCATCATAATGTTGCAAGCCATTGTCATCACAATGATCCATGACATTTGGCATCACAATGCTCCATGCCATTGTCATCACAATGGGCCATTACATATGTCATCACAATGCTCCCTGACACATTTCTTCACAAAAGTGCAACACCTGGTCATCACAATGCTCCATGCACTTGTTATCACACTGTTCCATGACCCCTATCATCACAATGCTCCGTGACTCCTGTCATCACAATGCTTCACGACCTTTTTCATCACAATGGTCCATGCGCTCATCATCAACAGTCTCTGTGACTTTTTAACCCCAACGCTCCATTAACTTTTCATCACAATGCTCTTGGACCCTTGTCATCACGATGCTCTATGCCTTTCTCAGCACAATGCACCTTGACGCATGTCATCACAGGGCTCCATGGCATTCTCCTCACAACGCTCTTTGCCCTTGTCATCACAGTGCTAAAAGACCCCTATAATCACAATTCTCCATGCCCCTATTCATCAGAATGCTCCATGATACTTGTCACCACAGGTCTCCATGGTCATGTCATCACAATGCTCCAGGACCTTATCATCACAATGCTCCATGACTCCAGTCATCACCATGCTTCATAATATTTGTCATCACAGTGGTCCATGCCCGCGTCATCACAAGTCTCTGTTACATTTGTAACCACAATGCTCCATGAACTTTTCATCACAATGCTCCGTGACACTTGTCATCACAATGCTCCATGCCTGTGTCAGAAAAATGCTCCATGACCATTGTCATCACAATGTGCCACGTGCTTTTCATCACAACGGTCCACAAATTTCTCATCACAATGCTCCATAAAACTTGTAAGCACAATGCTGCATGCCCTTCAAATCACAATGCTCCATTACCCCTGTCATAACAATGCTCCATGACCCCTGTCATCACAATGTTCCACGGCCTTGTCATAACAACGCTCCATGACACTTTTCATCACAATGCTCCAAGACGCCATTAATCACAATGCTCCATGCTGTTGTCATCACAAAGCTTCATGACATATTTCATCAGAAAGTTCCATGGCCTTCTCATCAAAATGCTCCATGCCCTTGTCATCACAATGCTCCAAGACCCCTGTAAACACAAAGCTCCATGCCCCTTTTCATCTCAATGCTCCATGACCCATGTGATCACAATACTCCATGAACATTTTCAGCCCAATGTTCCATGACTTTCTCATCACAATGCTCCATGACCAATATCATCACAATGCTCCATGACCAATGTCATCACAACACTCCATGACACCTGACAACACAATGATCCGGGACTCTTGTCATCACAATGCTCTATTCCCTAGTCATCACAATGCTCCATGACACCTGTCATCACAGTAGTCCATGAACATTTTCAGCCCAATTCTCCATGACGCGTGTCATCACAATGATCCATGCCCTTGTCATCCCAATGCTCCATGACCCCTGTATACACAATGCTCCGTGACGCTTGTCATCACAGTGCTCCATGACACCTGTCATCACAATGCTCCATGCCTTTGTCAGCAAAATGCTACATGACCTTGTCATTACAATGCTCTAGGCGCTTGTCATCACAGTACTCCATTACCATTGTCATCACAATCCTCCATGAACCTTGGGATCACATTGCTTCATGCTCTTGTCATCACAATGCTCCATGCTCCTTGAAATCAAAATGATCCATGACCTCTCTCATCACAATGCTCCAAACCCTTGTGATCACAATGTTCCATAACACTTGTCATCACAACACTCCATGATGACTCTCATCACAATACACCATGCCCTTTTCATCACAATGCTCCATGACCTTTGTCATCACAATTCTCAATACACTTATTATCACAATGCTCCCTGACACTTGTCGTCAGAACGCTCCTTGAACCCTGTCACGAAAATGCTCCATGTCTTTTTCATAACAAAGCCGCATGCCATTTTCATCACAATGCTCCTTGCCATTGTCATCAAAATACTCCACAAGCTCGTCATCAGAATGCTCCATGACCCTTGTCATCACAGTTCTCCATGTACTTGTCAGCACAATGCTCCCTGACCCTTGTCATCACCATGCTCCAAGCCATTGTCATCACAATGCTCCATTATCTTTGTCATCAGAATCCTCCATGACACTTGGCATCACAATGCTCCATGCCATTGTCATCACAATGGGCCATTACATATGTCATCACAATGCTCCCTGACACCTCTCTTCATAATATTGCATGACCTGTACATCACAATGCTCCATGCCCTTGTCATCACAATGCGCCATTCCAACTGTCATCACAATAATCCATGAAACTTATTAGACCAATGCTCCATGCCCTTGTCATCACAATGCTCCATGCCCTTGTTATCACAATCTTCCAAGACCCCTGTGATCAGAATGCTCCATGCCCCGTTTCATCAGTATGATCCATGAGATTTGTCATCACAAGGATCCATGGTTTTCTCATCACAATGCTCCAGGACTTTGTCATCACAATTCTTCACGACATTGTCAGGAAAATTCTCAATGGCCCTTGTCATCATAATATTCCAAGCCCTAGTCTTCACAATGCTCCATTATATTTGCCATCACAATCCTCTATTACATTAGGCATCACAATGCTCCATGCCATTGTCATCGCAATGGACCATGACAAATGTCATCACAATGCTCCCGGACACATGTCTTCACAATACTCCATGCCCTTGTCTTCATAATGCTCAATGCCCTTGTCATCACAATGCACCATGCCAACTGTCATCACAATAATCTATGAAACATGTCAGACCAATGCTCCATGCCCCTTTTCATTAGAATGCTCCATGAGACTTGTCATCTCAAGTCTCCATGGTCATCTCATCACAGTGCTCCAGGAACTTGTCATCACCATGCTCCATTTCTTTGTCATCACAATGCTCCATGACGCCTGTCATCACAATACTCCATGCATATTTTCAGCACAATGCTCCATGACTTTCTCATCACAATGCTCCATGACCAATATCATCAAAATGCTCAATGACTACTGTCATCACAACACTCCATGACACCTGACAACACAATGATCCGGGACACTTGTCATCACAATGCTCAAACAACCCTGTAATCACAATGCTCCATGACCCCTGTCATCACAATACTCCATGCACATTTTCTGCACAATGCTCCATGAACCTTGTCATCAAAATGATCCGTGCCCTTGTCATCCCAATGCTCCATGACCCCTGTATTCACAATGCTACGTGACGCTTGTCATCACAGTGCTCCATGACACCTGTCATCACAATGCTCCATGCCTTTGTCAGCAAAATGCTACATGACCTTGTCATTACAATGTTCTATGCGCTTGTCATCACAATACTCCATTACCATTGTCATCACAACCCTCCATGAAATTTGGGATCACATTGCTTCATGCCCTTGCCATCACAATGCTCCATGCTCCTTGAAATAAAAATGATCCATGACCTCTCTCATCACAATGCTCCAAACCCTTGTGATTACAATGTTCCATAGCCCTTGTCATCACAACGCTCCATGATGCCTGTCATCACAATACGCCATGCCCTTTTCATCACAATGCTTCATGACATTTGTCATCACAAATCTCATTACACTTGTCACCACAATGCTCCCTGACACTTGTCGTCAGAATGCTCCTTGAACCCTGTCACGAAAAGGCTCCCTACCTTTTTCATCACAATGCCCCATGCCGTTTTCATCACAATGCTCCATGCCATTGTCATCAAAATACTCCACAAGCTTGTCATCAGAATGCTCCATGACACTTATCATCACAATTCTCCATGCACTTGTCAGCACAATGCTTCCTGACACTTGTCATCATAATGTTGCAAGCCATTGTCATCACAATGATCCATGACATTTGGCATCACAATGCTCCATGCCATTGTCATCACAATGGGCCATTACATATGTCATCACAATGCTCCCTGACACATTTCTTCACAAAAGTGCAACACCTGGTCATCACAATGCTCCATGCACTTGTTATCACACTGTTCCATGACCCCTATCATCACAATGCTCCGTGACTCCTGTCATCACAATGCTTCACGACCTTTTTCATCACAATGGTCCATGCGCTCATCATCAACAGTCTCTGTGACTTTTTAACCCCAACGCTCCATTAACTTTTCATCACAATGCTCTTGGACCCTTGTCATCACGATGCTCTATGCCTTTCTCAGCACAATGCACCTTGACGCATGTCATCACAGGGCTCCATGGCATTCTCCTCACAACGCTCTTTGCCCTTGTCATCACAGTGCTAAAAGACCCCTATAATCACAATTCTCCATGCCCCTATTCATCAGAATGCTCCATGATACTTGTCACCACAGGTCTCCATGGTCATGTCATCACAATGCTCCAGGACCTTATCATCACAATGCTCCATGACTCCAGTCATCACCATGCTTCATAATATTTGTCATCACAGTGGTCCATGCCCGCGTCATCACAAGTCTCTGTTACATTTGTAACCACAATGCTCCATGAACTTTTCATCACAATGCTCCGTGACACTTGTCATCACAATGCTCCATGCCTGTGTCAGAAAAATGCTCCATGACCATTGTCATCACAATGTGCCACGTGCTTTTCATCACAACGGTCCACAAATTTCTCATCACAATGCTCCATAAAACTTGTAAGCACAATGCTGCATGCCCTTCAAATCACAATGCTCCATTACCCCTGTCATAACAATGCTCCATGACCCCTGTCATCACAATGTTCCACGGCCTTGTCATAACAACGCTCCATGACACTTTTCATCACAATGCTCCAAGACGCCATTAATCACAATGCTCCATGCTGTTGTCATCACAAAGCTTCATGACATATTTCATCAGAAAGTTCCATGGCCTTCTCATCAAAATGCTCCATGCCCTTGTCATCACAATGCTCCAAGACCCCTGTAAACACAAAGCTCCATGCCCCTTTTCATCTCAATGCTCCATGACCCATGTGATCACAATACTCCATGAACATTTTCAGCCCAATGTTCCATGACTTTCTCATCACAATGCTCCATGACCAATATCATCACAATGCTCCATGACCAATGTCATCACAACACTCCATGACACCTGACAACACAATGATCCGGGACTCTTGTCATCACAATGCTCTATTCCCTAGTCATCACAATGCTCCATGACACCTGTCATCACAGTACTCCATGAACATTTTCAGCCCAATTCTCCATGACGCGTGTCATCACAATGATCCATGCCCTTGTCATCCCAATGCTCCATGACCCCTGTATACACAATGCTCCGTGACGCTTGTCATCACAGTGCTCCATGACACCTGTCATCACAATGCTCCATGCCTTTGTCAGCAAAATGCTACATGACCTTGTCATTACAATGCTCTAGGCGCTTGTCATCACAGTACTCCATTACCATTGTCATCACAATCCTCCATGAACCTTGGGATCACATTGCTTCATGCTCTTGTCATCACAATGCTCCATGCTCCTTGAAATCAAAATGATCCATGACCTCTCTCATCACAATGCTCCAAACCCTTGTGATCACAATGTTCCATAACACTTGTCATCACAACACTCCATGATGACTCTCATCACAATACACCATGCCCTTTTCATCACAATGCTCCATGACCTTTGTCATCACAATTCTCAATACACTTATTATCACAATGCTCCCTGACACTTGTCGTCAGAACGCTCCTTGAACCCTGTCACGAAAATGCTCCATGTCTTTTTCATAACAAAGCCGCATGCCATTTTCATCACAATGCTCCTTGCCATTGTCATCAAAATACTCCACAAGCTCGTCATCAGAATGCTCCATGACCCTTGTCATCACAGTTCTCCATGTACTTGTCAGCACAATGCTCCCTGACCCTTGTCATCACCATGCTCCAAGCCATTGTCATCACAATGCTCCATTATCTTTGTCATCAGAATCCTCCATGACACTTGGCATCACAATGCTCCATGCCATTGTCATCACAATGGGCCATTACATATGTCATCACAATGCTCCCTGACACCTCTCTTCATAATATTGCATGACCTGTACATCACAATGCTCCATGCCCTTGTCATCACAATGCGCCATTCCAACTGTCATCACAATAATCCATGAAACTTATTAGACCAATGCTCCATGCCCTTGTCATCACAATGCTCCATGCCCTTGTTATCACAATCTTCCAAGACCCCTGTGATCAGAATGCTCCATGCCCCGTTTCATCAGTATGATCCATGAGATTTGTCATCACAAGGATCCATGGTTTTCTCATCACAATGCTCCAGGACTTTGTCATCACAATTCTTCACGACATTGTCAGGAAAATTCTCAATGGCCCTTGTCATCATAATATTCCAAGCCCTAGTCTTCACAATGCTCCATTATATTTGCCATCACAATCCTCTATTACATTAGGCATCACAATGCTCCATGCCATTGTCATCGCAATGGACCATGACAAATGTCATCACAATGCTCCCGGACACATGTCTTCACAATACTCCATGCCCTTGTCTTCATAATGCTCAATGCCCTTGTCATCACAATGCACCATGCCAACTGTCATCACAATAATCTATGAAACATGTCAGACCAATGCTCCATGCCCCTTTTCATTAGAATGCTCCATGAGACTTGTCATCTCAAGTCTCCATGGTCATCTCATCACAGTGCTCCAGGAACTTGTCATCACCATGCTCCATTTCTTTGTCATCACAATGCTCCATGACGCCTGTCATCACAATACTCCATGCATATTTTCAGCACAATGCTCCATGACTTTCTCATCACAATGCTCCATGACCAATATCATCAAAATGCTCAATGACTACTGTCATCACAACACTCCATGACACCTGACAACACAATGATCCGGGACACTTGTCATCACAATGCTCAAACAACCCTGTAATCACAATGCTCCATGACCCCTGTCATCACAATACTCCATGCACATTTTCTGCACAATGCTCCATGAACCTTGTCATCAAAATGATCCGTGCCCTTGTCATCCCAATGCTCCATGACCCCTGTATTCACAATGCTACGTGACGCTTGTCATCACAGTGCTCCATGACACCTGTCATCACAATGCTCCATGCCTTTGTCAGCAAAATGCTACATGACCTTGTCATTACAATGTTCTATGCGCTTGTCATCACAATACTCCATTACCATTGTCATCACAACCCTCCATGAAATTTGGGATCACATTGCTTCATGCCCTTGCCATCACAATGCTCCATGCTCCTTGAAATAAAAATGATCCATGACCTCTCTCATCACAATGCTCCAAACCCTTGTGATTACAATGTTCCATAGCCCTTGTCATCACAACGCTCCATGATGCCTGTCATCACAATACTCCATGCCCTTTTCATCACAATGCTTCATGACATTTGTCATCACAAATCTCATTACACTTGTCACCACAATGCTCCCTGACACTTGTCGTCAGAATGCTCCTTGAACCCTGTCACGAAAAGGCTCCCTACCTTTTTCATCACAATGCCCCATGCCGTTTTCATCACAATGCTCCATGCCATTGTCATCAAAATACTCCACAAGCTTGTCATCAGAATGCTCCATGACACTTATCATCACAATTCTCCATGCACTTGTCAGCACAATGCTTCCTGACACTTGTCATCATAATGTTGCAAGCCATTGTCATCACAATGATCCATGACATTTGGCATCACAATGCTCCATGCCATTGTCATCACAATGGGCCATTACATATGTCATCACAATGCTCCCTGACACATTTCTTCACAAAAGTGCAACACCTGGTCATCACAATGCTCCATGCACTTGTTATCACACTGTTCCATGACCCCTATCATCACAATGCTCCGTGACTCCTGTCATCACAATGCTTCACGACCTTTTTCATCACAATGGTCCATGCGCTCATCATCAACAGTCTCTGTGACTTTTTAACCCCAACGCTCCATTAACTTTTCATCACAATGCTCTTGGACCCTTGTCATCACGATGCTCTATGCCTTTCTCAGCACAATGCACCTTGACGCATGTCATCACAGGGCTCCATGGCATTCTCCTCACAACGCTCTTTGCCCTTGTCATCACAGTGCTAAAAGACCCCTATAATCACAATTCTCCATGCCCCTATTCATCAGAATGCTCCATGATACTTGTCACCACAGGTCTCCATGGTCATGTCATCACAATGCTCCAGGACCTTATCATCACAATGCTCCATGACTCCAGTCATCACCATGCTTCATAATATTTGTCATCACAGTGGTCCATGCCCGCGTCATCACAAGTCTCTGTTACATTTGTAACCACAATGCTCCATGAACTTTTCATCACAATGCTCCGTGACACTTGTCATCACAATGCTCCATGCCTGTGTCAGAAAAATGCTCCATGACCATTGTCATCACAATGTGCCACGTGCTTTTCATCACAACGGTCCACAAATTTCTCATCACAATGCTCCATAAAACTTGTAAGCACAATGCTGCATGCCCTTCAAATCACAATGCTCCATTACCCCTGTCATAACAATGCTCCATGACCCCTGTCATCACAATGTTCCACGGCCTTGTCATAACAACGCTCCATGACACTTTTCATCACAATGCTCCAAGACGCCATTAATCACAATGCTCCATGCTGTTGTCATCACAAAGCTTCATGACATATTTCATCAGAAAGTTCCATGGCCTTCTCATCAAAATGCTCCATGCCCTTGTCATCACAATGCTCCAAGACCCCTGTAAACACAAAGCTCCATGCCCCTTTTCATCTCAATGCTCCATGACCCATGTGATCACAATACTCCATGAACATTTTCAGCCCAATGTTCCATGACTTTCTCATCACAATGCTCCATGACCAATATCATCACAATGCTCCATGACCAATGTCATCACAACACTCCATGACACCTGACAACACAATGATCCGGGACTCTTGTCATCACAATGCTCTATTCCCTAGTCATCACAATGCTCCATGACACCTGTCATCACAGTACTCCATGAACATTTTCAGCCCAATTCTCCATGACGCGTGTCATCACAATGATCCATGCCCTTGTCATCCCAATGCTCCATGACCCCTGTATACACAATGCTCCGTGACGCTTGTCATCACAGTGCTCCATGACACCTGTCATCACAATGCTCCATGCCTTTGTCAGCAAAATGCTACATGACCTTGTCATTACAATGCTCTAGGCGCTTGTCATCACAGTACTCCATTACCATTGTCATCACAATCCTCCATGAACCTTGGGATCACATTGCTTCATGCTCTTGTCATCACAATGCTCCATGCTCCTTGAAATCAAAATGATCCATGACCTCTCTCATCACAATGCTCCAAACCCTTGTGATCACAATGTTCCATAACACTTGTCATCACAACACTCCATGATGACTCTCATCACAATACACCATGCCCTTTTCATCACAATGCTCCATGACCTTTGTCATCACAATTCTCAATACACTTATTATCACAATGCTCCCTGACACTTGTCGTCAGAACGCTCCTTGAACCCTGTCACGAAAATGCTCCATGTCTTTTTCATAACAAAGCCGCATGCCATTTTCATCACAATGCTCCTTGCCATTGTCATCAAAATACTCCACAAGCTCGTCATCAGAATGCTCCATGACCCTTGTCATCACAGTTCTCCATGTACTTGTCAGCACAATGCTCCCTGACCCTTGTCATCACCATGCTCCAAGCCATTGTCATCACAATGCTCCATTATCTTTGTCATCAGAATCCTCCATGACACTTGGCATCACAATGCTCCATGCCATTGTCATCACAATGGGCCATTACATATGTCATCACAATGCTCCCTGACACCTCTCTTCATAATATTGCATGACCTGTACATCACAATGCTCCATGCCCTTGTCATCACAATGCGCCATTCCAACTGTCATCACAATAATCCATGAAACTTATTAGACCAATGCTCCATGCCCTTGTCATCACAATGCTCCATGCCCTTGTTATCACAATCTTCCAAGACCCCTGTGATCAGAATGCTCCATGCCCCGTTTCATCAGTATGATCCATGAGATTTGTCATCACAAGGATCCATGGTTTTCTCATCACAATGCTCCAGGACTTTGTCATCACAATTCTTCACGACATTGTCAGGAAAATTCTCAATGGCCCTTGTCATCATAATATTCCAAGCCCTAGTCTTCACAATGCTCCATTATATTTGCCATCACAATCCTCTATTACATTAGGCATCACAATGCTCCATGCCATTGTCATCGCAATGGACCATGACAAATGTCATCACAATGCTCCCGGACACATGTCTTCACAATACTCCATGCCCTTGTCTTCATAATGCTCAATGCCCTTGTCATCACAATGCACCATGCCAACTGTCATCACAATAATCTATGAAACATGTCAGACCAATGCTCCATGCCCCTTTTCATTAGAATGCTCCATGAGACTTGTCATCTCAAGTCTCCATGGTCATCTCATCACAGTGCTCCAGGAACTTGTCATCACCATGCTCCATTTCTTTGTCATCACAATGCTCCATGACGCCTGTCATCACAATACTCCATGCATATTTTCAGCACAATGCTCCATGACTTTCTCATCACAATGCTCCATGACCAATATCATCAAAATGCTCAATGACTACTGTCATCACAACACTCCATGACACCTGACAACACAATGATCCGGGACACTTGTCATCACAATGCTCAAACAACCCTGTAATCACAATGCTCCATGACCCCTGTCATCACAATACTCCATGCACATTTTCTGCACAATGCTCCATGAACCTTGTCATCAAAATGATCCGTGCCCTTGTCATCCCAATGCTCCATGACCCCTGTATTCACAATGCTACGTGACGCTTGTCATCACAGTGCTCCATGACACCTGTCATCACAATGCTCCATGCCTTTGTCAGCAAAATGCTACATGACCTTGTCATTACAATGTTCTATGCGCTTGTCATCACAATACTCCATTACCATTGTCATCACAACCCTCCATGAAATTTGGGATCACATTGCTTCATGCCCTTGCCATCACAATGCTCCATGCTCCTTGAAATAAAAATGATCCATGACCTCTCTCATCACAATGCTCCAAACCCTTGTGATTACAATGTTCCATAGCCCTTGTCATCACAACGCTCCATGATGCCTGTCATCACAATACTCCATGCCCTTTTCATCACAATGCTTCATGACATTTGTCATCACAAATCTCATTACACTTGTCACCACAATGCTCCCTGACACTTGTCGTCAGAATGCTCCTTGAACCCTGTCACGAAAAGGCTCCCTACCTTTTTCATCACAATGCCCCATGCCGTTTTCATCACAATGCTCCATGCCATTGTCATCAAAATACTCCACAAGCTTGTCATCAGAATGCTCCATGACACTTATCATCACAATTCTCCATGCACTTGTCAGCACAATGCTTCCTGACACTTGTCATCATAATGTTGCAAGCCATTGTCATCACAATGATCCATGACATTTGGCATCACAATGCTCCATGCCATTGTCATCACAATGGGCCATTACATATGTCATCACAATGCTCCCTGACACATTTCTTCACAAAAGTGCAACACCTGGTCATCACAATGCTCCATGCACTTGTTATCACACTGTTCCATGACCCCTATCATCACAATGCTCCGTGACTCCTGTCATCACAATGCTTCACGACCTTTTTCATCACAATGGTCCATGCGCTCATCATCAACAGTCTCTGTGACTTTTTAACCCCAACGCTCCATTAACTTTTCATCACAATGCTCTTGGACCCTTGTCATCACGATGCTCTATGCCTTTCTCAGCACAATGCACCTTGACGCATGTCATCACAGGGCTCCATGGCATTCTCCTCACAACGCTCTTTGCCCTTGTCATCACAGTGCTAAAAGACCCCTATAATCACAATTCTCCATGCCCCTATTCATCAGAATGCTCCATGATACTTGTCACCACAGGTCTCCATGGTCATGTCATCACAATGCTCCAGGACCTTATCATCACAATGCTCCATGACTCCAGTCATCACCATGCTTCATAATATTTGTCATCACAGTGGTCCATGCCCGCGTCATCACAAGTCTCTGTTACATTTGTAACCACAATGCTCCATGAACTTTTCATCACAATGCTCCGTGACACTTGTCATCACAATGCTCCATGCCTGTGTCAGAAAAATGCTCCATGACCATTGTCATCACAATGTGCCACGTGCTTTTCATCACAACGGTCCACAAATTTCTCATCACAATGCTCCATAAAACTTGTAAGCACAATGCTGCATGCCCTTCAAATCACAATGCTCCATTACCCCTGTCATAACAATGCTCCATGACCCCTGTCATCACAATGTTCCACGGCCTTGTCATAACAACGCTCCATGACACTTTTCATCACAATGCTCCAAGACGCCATTAATCACAATGCTCCATGCTGTTGTCATCACAAAGCTTCATGACATATTTCATCAGAAAGTTCCATGGCCTTCTCATCAAAATGCTCCATGCCCTTGTCATCACAATGCTCCAAGACCCCTGTAAACACAAAGCTCCATGCCCCTTTTCATCTCAATGCTCCATGACGCATGTGATCACAATACTCCATGAACATTTTCAGCCCAATGTTCCATGACTTTCTCATCACAATGCTCCATGACCAATATCATCACAATGCTCCATGACCAATGTCATCACAACACTCCATGACACCTGACAACACAATGATCCGGGACTCTTGTCATCACAATGCTCTATTCCCTAGTCATCACAATGCTCCATGACACCTGTCATCACAGTAGTCCATGAACATTTTCAGCCCAATTCTCCATGACGCGTGTCATCACAATGATCCATGCCCTTGTCATCCCAATGCTCCATGACCCCTGTATACACAATGCTCCGTGACGCTTGTCATCACAGTGCTCCATGACACCTGTCATCACAATGCTCCATGCCTTTGTCAGCAAAATGCTACATGACCTTGTCATTACAATGCTCTAGGCGCTTGTCATCACAGTACTCCATTACCATTGTCATCACAATCCTCCATGAACCTTGGGATCACATTGCTTCATGCTCTTGTCATCACAATGCTCCATGCTCCTTGAAATCAAAATGATCCATGACCTCTCTCATCACAATGCTCCAAACCCTTGTGATCACAATGTTCCATAACACTTGTCATCACAACACTCCATGATGACTCTCATCACAATACACCATGCCCTTTTCATCACAATGCTCCATGACCTTTGTCATCACAATTCTCAATACACTTATTATCACAATGCTCCCTGACACTTGTCGTCAGAACGCTCCTTGAACCCTGTCACGAAAATGCTCCATGTCTTTTTCATAACAAAGCCGCATGCCATTTTCATCACAATGCTCCTTGCCATTGTCATCAAAATACTCCACAAGCTCGTCATCAGAATGCTCCATGACCCTTGTCATCACAGTTCTCCATGTACTTGTCAGCACAATGCTCCCTGACCCTTGTCATCACCATGCTCCAAGCCATTGTCATCACAATGCTCCATTATCTTTGTCATCAGAATCCTCCATGACACTTGGCATCACAATGCTCCATGCCATTGTCATCACAATGGGCCATTACATATGTCATCACAATGCTCCCTGACACCTCTCTTCATAATATTGCATGACCTGTACATCACAATGCTCCATGCCCTTGTCATCACAATGCGCCATTCCAACTGTCATCACAATAATCCATGAAACTTATTAGACCAATGCTCCATGCCCTTGTCATCACAATGCTCCATGCCCTTGTTATCACAATCTTCCAAGACCCCTGTGATCAGAATGCTCCATGCCCCGTTTCATCAGTATGATCCATGAGATTTGTCATCACAAGGATCCATGGTTTTCTCATCACAATGCTCCAGGACTTTGTCATCACAATTCTTCACGACATTGTCAGGAAAATTCTCAATGGCCCTTGTCATCATAATATTCCAAGCCCTAGTCTTCACAATGCTCCATTATATTTGCCATCACAATCCTCTATTACATTAGGCATCACAATGCTCCATGCCATTGTCATCGCAATGGACCATGACAAATGTCATCACAATGCTCCCGGACACATGTCTTCACAATACTCCATGCCCTTGTCTTCATAATGCTCAATGCCCTTGTCATCACAATGCACCATGCCAACTGTCATCACAATAATCTATGAAACATGTCAGACCAATGCTCCATGCCCCTTTTCATTAGAATGCTCCATGAGACTTGTCATCTCAAGTCTCCATGGTCATCTCATCACAGTGCTCCAGGAACTTGTCATCACCATGCTCCATTTCTTTGTCATCACAATGCTCCATGACGCCTGTCATCACAATACTCCATGCATATTTTCAGCACAATGCTCCATGACTTTCTCATCACAATGCTCCATGACCAATATCATCAAAATGCTCAATGACTACTGTCATCACAACACTCCATGACACCTGACAACACAATGATCCGGGACACTTGTCATCACAATGCTCAAACAACCCTGTAATCACAATGCTCCATGACCCCTGTCATCACAATACTCCATGCACATTTTCTGCACAATGCTCCATGAACCTTGTCATCAAAATGATCCGTGCCCTTGTCATCCCAATGCTCCATGACCCCTGTATTCACAATGCTACGTGACGCTTGTCATCACAGTGCTCCATGACACCTGTCATCACAATGCTCCATGCCTTTGTCAGCAAAATGCTACATGACCTTGTCATTACAATGTTCTATGCGCTTGTCATCACAATACTCCATTACCATTGTCATCACAACCCTCCATGAAATTTGGGATCACATTGCTTCATGCCCTTGCCATCACAATGCTCCATGCTCCTTGAAATAAAAATGATCCATGACCTCTCTCATCACAATGCTCCAAACCCTTGTGATTACAATGTTCCATAGCCCTTGTCATCACAACGCTCCATGATGCCTGTCATCACAATACTCCATGCCCTTTTCATCACAATGCTTCATGACATTTGTCATCACAAATCTCATTACACTTGTCACCACAATGCTCCCTGACACTTGTCGTCAGAATGCTCCTTGAACCCTGTCACGAAAAGGCTCCCTACCTTTTTCATCACAATGCCCCATGCCGTTTTCATCACAATGCTCCATGCCATTGTCATCAAAATACTCCACAAGCTTGTCATCAGAATGCTCCATGACACTTATCATCACAATTCTCCATGCACTTGTCAGCACAATGCTTCCTGACACTTGTCATCATAATGTTGCAAGCCATTGTCATCACAATGATCCATGACATTTGGCATCACAATGCTCCATGCCATTGTCATCACAATGGGCCATTACATATGTCATCACAATGCTCCCTGACACATTTCTTCACAAAAGTGCAACACCTGGTCATCACAATGCTCCATGCACTTGTTATCACACTGTTCCATGACCCCTATCATCACAATGCTCCGTGACTCCTGTCATCACAATGCTTCACGACCTTTTTCATCACAATGGTCCATGCGCTCATCATCAACAGTCTCTGTGACTTTTTAACCCCAACGCTCCATTAACTTTTCATCACAATGCTCTTGGACCCTTGTCATCACGATGCTCTATGCCTTTCTCAGCACAATGCACCTTGACGCATGTCATCACAGGGCTCCATGGCATTCTCCTCACAACGCTCTTTGCCCTTGTCATCACAGTGCTAAAAGACCCCTATAATCACAATTCTCCATGCCCCTATTCATCAGAATGCTCCATGATACTTGTCACCACAGGTCTCCATGGTCATGTCATCACAATGCTCCAGGACCTTATCATCACAATGCTCCATGACTCCAGTCATCACCATGCTTCATAATATTTGTCATCACAGTGGTCCATGCCCGCGTCATCACAAGTCTCTGTTACATTTGTAACCACAATGCTCCATGAACTTTTCATCACAATGCTCCGTGACACTTGTCATCACAATGCTCCATGCCTGTGTCAGAAAAATGCTCCATGACCATTGTCATCACAATGTGCCACGTGCTTTTCATCACAACGGTCCACAAATTTCTCATCACAATGCTCCATAAAACTTGTAAGCACAATGCTGCATGCCCTTCAAATCACAATGCTCCATTACCCCTGTCATAACAATGCTCCATGACCCCTGTCATCACAATGTTCCACGGCCTTGTCATAACAACGCTCCATGACACTTTTCATCACAATGCTCCAAGACGCCATTAATCACAATGCTCCATGCTGTTGTCATCACAAAGCTTCATGACATATTTCATCAGAAAGTTCCATGGCCTTCTCATCAAAATGCTCCATGCCCTTGTCATCACAATGCTCCAAGACCCCTGTAAACACAAAGCTCCATGCCCCTTTTCATCTCAATGCTCCATGACCCATGTGATCACAATACTCCATGAACATTTTCAGCCCAATGTTCCATGACTTTCTCATCACAATGCTCCATGACCAATATCATCACAATGCTCCATGACCAATGTCATCACAACACTCCATGACACCTGACAACACAATGATCCGGGACTCTTGTCATCACAATGCTCTATTCCCTAGTCATCACAATGCTCCATGACACCTGTCATCACAGTAGTCCATGAACATTTTCAGCCCAATTCTCCATGACGCGTGTCATCACAATGATCCATGCCCTTGTCATCCCAATGCTCCATGACCCCTGTATACACAATGCTCCGTGACGCTTGTCATCACAGTGCTCCATGACACCTGTCATCACAATGCTCCATGCCTTTGTCAGCAAAATGCTACATGACCTTGTCATTACAATGCTCTAGGCGCTTGTCATCACAGTACTCCATTACCATTGTCATCACAATCCTCCATGAACCTTGGGATCACATTGCTTCATGCTCTTGTCATCACAATGCTCCATGCTCCTTGAAATCAAAATGATCCATGACCTCTCTCATCACAATGCTCCAAACCCTTGTGATCACAATGTTCCATAACACTTGTCATCACAACACTCCATGATGACTCTCATCACAATACACCATGCCCTTTTCATCACAATGCTCCATGACCTTTGTCATCACAATTCTCAATACACTTATTATCACAATGCTCCCTGACACTTGTCGTCAGAACGCTCCTTGAACCCTGTCACGAAAATGCTCCATGTCTTTTTCATAACAAAGCCGCATGCCATTTTCATCACAATGCTCCTTGCCATTGTCATCAAAATACTCCACAAGCTCGTCATCAGAATGCTCCATGACCCTTGTCATCACAGTTCTCCATGTACTTGTCAGCACAATGCTCCCTGACCCTTGTCATCACCATGCTCCAAGCCATTGTCATCACAATGCTCCATTATCTTTGTCATCAGAATCCTCCATGACACTTGGCATCACAATGCTCCATGCCATTGTCATCACAATGGGCCATTACATATGTCATCACAATGCTCCCTGACACCTCTCTTCATAATATTGCATGACCTGTACATCACAATGCTCCATGCCCTTGTCATCACAATGCGCCATTCCAACTGTCATCACAATAATCCATGAAACTTATTAGACCAATGCTCCATGCCCTTGTCATCACAATGCTCCATGCCCTTGTTATCACAATCTTCCAAGACCCCTGTGATCAGAATGCTCCATGCCCCGTTTCATCAGTATGATCCATGAGATTTGTCATCACAAGGATCCATGGTTTTCTCATCACAATGCTCCAGGACTTTGTCATCACAATTCTTCACGACATTGTCAGGAAAATTCTCAATGGCCCTTGTCATCATAATATTCCAAGCCCTAGTCTTCACAATGCTCCATTATATTTGCCATCACAATCCTCTATTACATTAGGCATCACAATGCTCCATGCCATTGTCATCGCAATGGACCATGACAAATGTCATCACAATGCTCCCGGACACATGTCTTCACAATACTCCATGCCCTTGTCTTCATAATGCTCAATGCCCTTGTCATCACAATGCACCATGCCAACTGTCATCACAATAATCTATGAAACATGTCAGACCAATGCTCCATGCCCCTTTTCATTAGAATGCTCCATGAGACTTGTCATCTCAAGTCTCCATGGTCATCTCATCACAGTGCTCCAGGAACTTGTCATCACCATGCTCCATTTCTTTGTCATCACAATGCTCCATGACGCCTGTCATCACAATACTCCATGCATATTTTCAGCACAATGCTCCATGACTTTCTCATCACAATGCTCCATGACCAATATCATCAAAATGCTCAATGACTACTGTCATCACAACACTCCATGACACCTGACAACACAATGATCCGGGACACTTGTCATCACAATGCTCAAACAACCCTGTAATCACAATGCTCCATGACCCCTGTCATCACAATACTCCATGCACATTTTCTGCACAATGCTCCATGAACCTTGTCATCAAAATGATCCGTGCCCTTGTCATCCCAATGCTCCATGACCCCTGTATTCACAATGCTACGTGACGCTTGTCATCACAGTGCTCCATGACACCTGTCATCACAATGCTCCATGCCTTTGTCAGCAAAATGCTACATGACCTTGTCATTACAATGTTCTATGCGCTTGTCATCACAATACTCCATTACCATTGTCATCACAACCCTCCATGAAATTTGGGATCACATTGCTTCATGCCCTTGCCATCACAATGCTCCATGCTCCTTGAAATAAAAATGATCCATGACCTCTCTCATCACAATGCTCCAAACCCTTGTGATTACAATGTTCCATAGCCCTTGTCATCACAACGCTCCATGATGCCTGTCATCACAATACGCCATGCCCTTTTCATCACAATGCTTCATGACATTTGTCATCACAAATCTCATTACACTTGTCACCACAATGCTCCCTGACACTTGTCGTCAGAATGCTCCTTGAACCCTGTCACGAAAAGGCTCCCTACCTTTTTCATCACAATGCCCCATGCCGTTTTCATCACAATGCTCCATGCCATTGTCATCAAAATACTCCACAAGCTTGTCATCAGAATGCTCCATGACACTTATCATCACAATTCTCCATGCACTTGTCAGCACAATGCTTCCTGACACTTGTCATCATAATGTTGCAAGCCATTGTCATCACAATGATCCATGACATTTGGCATCACAATGCTCCATGCCATTGTCATCACAATGGGCCATTACATATGTCATCACAATGCTCCCTGACACATTTCTTCACAAAAGTGCAACACCTGGTCATCACAATGCTCCATGCACTTGTTATCACACTGTTCCATGACCCCTATCATCACAATGCTCCGTGACTCCTGTCATCACAATGCTTCACGACCTTTTTCATCACAATGGTCCATGCGCTCATCATCAACAGTCTCTGTGACTTTTTAACCCCAACGCTCCATTAACTTTTCATCACAATGCTCTTGGACCCTTGTCATCACGATGCTCTATGCCTTTCTCAGCACAATGCACCTTGACGCATGTCATCACAGGGCTCCATGGCATTCTCCTCACAACGCTCTTTGCCCTTGTCATCACAGTGCTAAAAGACCCCTATAATCACAATTCTCCATGCCCCTATTCATCAGAATGCTCCATGATACTTGTCACCACAGGTCTCCATGGTCATGTCATCACAATGCTCCAGGACCTTATCATCACAATGCTCCATGACTCCAGTCATCACCATGCTTCATAATATTTGTCATCACAGTGGTCCATGCCCGCGTCATCACAAGTCTCTGTTACATTTGTAACCACAATGCTCCATGAACTTTTCATCACAATGCTCCGTGACACTTGTCATCACAATGCTCCATGCCTGTGTCAGAAAAATGCTCCATGACCATTGTCATCACAATGTGCCACGTGCTTTTCATCACAACGGTCCACAAATTTCTCATCACAATGCTCCATAAAACTTGTAAGCACAATGCTGCATGCCCTTCAAATCACAATGCTCCATTACCCCTGTCATAACAATGCTCCATGACCCCTGTCATCACAATGTTCCACGGCCTTGTCATAACAACGCTCCATGACACTTTTCATCACAATGCTCCAAGACGCCATTAATCACAATGCTCCATGCTGTTGTCATCACAAAGCTTCATGACATATTTCATCAGAAAGTTCCATGGCCTTCTCATCAAAATGCTCCATGCCCTTGTCATCACAATGCTCCAAGACCCCTGTAAACACAAAGCTCCATGCCCCTTTTCATCTCAATGCTCCATGACCCATGTGATCACAATACTCCATGAACATTTTCAGCCCAATGTTCCATGACTTTCTCATCACAATGCTCCATGACCAATATCATCACAATGCTCCATGACCAATGTCATCACAACACTCCATGACACCTGACAACACAATGATCCGGGACTCTTGTCATCACAATGCTCTATTCCCTAGTCATCACAATGCTCCATGACACCTGTCATCACAGTACTCCATGAACATTTTCAGCCCAATTCTCCATGACGCGTGTCATCACAATGATCCATGCCCTTGTCATCCCAATGCTCCATGACCCCTGTATACACAATGCTCCGTGACGCTTGTCATCACAGTGCTCCATGACACCTGTCATCACAATGCTCCATGCCTTTGTCAGCAAAATGCTACATGACCTTGTCATTACAATGCTCTAGGCGCTTGTCATCACAGTACTCCATTACCATTGTCATCACAATCCTCCATGAACCTTGGGATCACATTGCTTCATGCTCTTGTCATCACAATGCTCCATGCTCCTTGAAATCAAAATGATCCATGACCTCTCTCATCACAATGCTCCAAACCCTTGTGATCACAATGTTCCATAACACTTGTCATCACAACACTCCATGATGACTCTCATCACAATACACCATGCCCTTTTCATCACAATGCTCCATGACCTTTGTCATCACAATTCTCAATACACTTATTATCACAATGCTCCCTGACACTTGTCGTCAGAACGCTCCTTGAACCCTGTCACGAAAATGCTCCATGTCTTTTTCATAACAAAGCCGCATGCCATTTTCATCACAATGCTCCTTGCCATTGTCATCAAAATACTCCACAAGCTCGTCATCAGAATGCTCCATGACCCTTGTCATCACAGTTCTCCATGTACTTGTCAGCACAATGCTCCCTGACCCTTGTCATCACCATGCTCCAAGCCATTGTCATCACAATGCTCCATTATCTTTGTCATCAGAATCCTCCATGACACTTGGCATCACAATGCTCCATGCCATTGTCATCACAATGGGCCATTACATATGTCATCACAATGCTCCCTGACACCTCTCTTCATAATATTGCATGACCTGTACATCACAATGCTCCATGCCCTTGTCATCACAATGCGCCATTCCAACTGTCATCACAATAATCCATGAAACTTATTAGACCAATGCTCCATGCCCTTGTCATCACAATGCTCCATGCCCTTGTTATCACAATCTTCCAAGACCCCTGTGATCAGAATGCTCCATGCCCCGTTTCATCAGTATGATCCATGAGATTTGTCATCACAAGGATCCATGGTTTTCTCATCACAATGCTCCAGGACTTTGTCATCACAATTCTTCACGACATTGTCAGGAAAATTCTCAATGGCCCTTGTCATCATAATATTCCAAGCCCTAGTCTTCACAATGCTCCATTATATTTGCCATCACAATCCTCTATTACATTAGGCATCACAATGCTCCATGCCATTGTCATCGCAATGGACCATGACAAATGTCATCACAATGCTCCCGGACACATGTCTTCACAATACTCCATGCCCTTGTCTTCATAATGCTCAATGCCCTTGTCATCACAATGCACCATGCCAACTGTCATCACAATAATCTATGAAACATGTCAGACCAATGCTCCATGCCCCTTTTCATTAGAATGCTCCATGAGACTTGTCATCTCAAGTCTCCATGGTCATCTCATCACAGTGCTCCAGGAACTTGTCATCACCATGCTCCATTTCTTTGTCATCACAATGCTCCATGACGCCTGTCATCACAATACTCCATGCATATTTTCAGCACAATGCTCCATGACTTTCTCATCACAATGCTCCATGACCAATATCATCAAAATGCTCAATGACTACTGTCATCACAACACTCCATGACACCTGACAACACAATGATCCGGGACACTTGTCATCACAATGCTCAAACAACCCTGTAATCACAATGCTCCATGACCCCTGTCATCACAATACTCCATGCACATTTTCTGCACAATGCTCCATGAACCTTGTCATCAAAATGATCCGTGCCCTTGTCATCCCAATGCTCCATGACCCCTGTATTCACAATGCTACGTGACGCTTGTCATCACAGTGCTCCATGACACCTGTCATCACAATGCTCCATGCCTTTGTCAGCAAAATGCTACATGACCTTGTCATTACAATGTTCTATGCGCTTGTCATCACAATACTCCATTACCATTGTCATCACAACCCTCCATGAAATTTGGGATCACATTGCTTCATGCCCTTGCCATCACAATGCTCCATGCTCCTTGAAATAAAAATGATCCATGACCTCTCTCATCACAATGCTCCAAACCCTTGTGATTACAATGTTCCATAGCCCTTGTCATCACAACGCTCCATGATGCCTGTCATCACAATACGCCATGCCCTTTTCATCACAATGCTTCATGACATTTGTCATCACAAATCTCATTACACTTGTCACCACAATGCTCCCTGACACTTGTCGTCAGAATGCTCCTTGAACCCTGTCACGAAAAGGCTCCCTACCTTTTTCATCACAATGCCCCATGCCGTTTTCATCACAATGCTCCATGCCATTGTCATCAAAATACTCCACAAGCTTGTCATCAGAATGCTCCATGACACTTATCATCACAATTCTCCATGCACTTGTCAGCACAATGCTTCCTGACACTTGTCATCATAATGTTGCAAGCCATTGTCATCACAATGATCCATGACATTTGGCATCACAATGCTCCATGCCATTGTCATCACAATGGGCCATTACATATGTCATCACAATGCTCCCTGACACATTTCTTCACAAAAGTGCAACACCTGGTCATCACAATGCTCCATGCACTTGTTATCACACTGTTCCATGACCCCTATCATCACAATGCTCCGTGACTCCTGTCATCACAATGCTTCACGACCTTTTTCATCACAATGGTCCATGCGCTCATCATCAACAGTCTCTGTGACTTTTTAACCCCAACGCTCCATTAACTTTTCATCACAATGCTCTTGGACCCTTGTCATCACGATGCTCTATGCCTTTCTCAGCACAATGCACCTTGACGCATGTCATCACAGGGCTCCATGGCATTCTCCTCACAACGCTCTTTGCCCTTGTCATCACAGTGCTAAAAGACCCCTATAATCACAATTCTCCATGCCCCTATTCATCAGAATGCTCCATGATACTTGTCACCACAGGTCTCCATGGTCATGTCATCACAATGCTCCAGGACCTTATCATCACAATGCTCCATGACTCCAGTCATCACCATGCTTCATAATATTTGTCATCACAGTGGTCCATGCCCGCGTCATCACAAGTCTCTGTTACATTTGTAACCACAATGCTCCATGAACTTTTCATCACAATGCTCCGTGACACTTGTCATCACAATGCTCCATGCCTGTGTCAGAAAAATGCTCCATGACCATTGTCATCACAATGTGCCACGTGCTTTTCATCACAACGGTCCACAAATTTCTCATCACAATGCTCCATAAAACTTGTAAGCACAATGCTGCATGCCCTTCAAATCACAATGCTCCATTACCCCTGTCATAACAATGCTCCATGACCCCTGTCATCACAATGTTCCACGGCCTTGTCATAACAACGCTCCATGACACTTTTCATCACAATGCTCCAAGACGCCATTAATCACAATGCTCCATGCTGTTGTCATCACAAAGCTTCATGACATATTTCATCAGAAAGTTCCATGGCCTTCTCATCAAAATGCTCCATGCCCTTGTCATCACAATGCTCCAAGACCCCTGTAAACACAAAGCTCCATGCCCCTTTTCATCTCAATGCTCCATGACCCATGTGATCACAATACTCCATGAACATTTTCAGCCCAATGTTCCATGACTTTCTCATCACAATGCTCCATGACCAATATCATCACAATGCTCCATGACCAATGTCATCACAACACTCCATGACACCTGACAACACAATGATCCGGGACTCTTGTCATCACAATGCTCTATTCCCTAGTCATCACAATGCTCCATGACACCTGTCATCACAGTACTCCATGAACATTTTCAGCCCAATTCTCCATGACGCGTGTCATCACAATGATCCATGCCCTTGTCATCCCAATGCTCCATGACCCCTGTATACACAATGCTCCGTGACGCTTGTCATCACAGTGCTCCATGACACCTGTCATCACAATGCTCCATGCCTTTGTCAGCAAAATGCTACATGACCTTGTCATTACAATGCTCTAGGCGCTTGTCATCACAGTACTCCATTACCATTGTCATCACAATCCTCCATGAACCTTGGGATCACATTGCTTCATGCTCTTGTCATCACAATGCTCCATGCTCCTTGAAATCAAAATGATCCATGACCTCTCTCATCACAATGCTCCAAACCCTTGTGATCACAATGTTCCATAACACTTGTCATCACAACACTCCATGATGACTCTCATCACAATACACCATGCCCTTTTCATCACAATGCTCCATGACCTTTGTCATCACAATTCTCAATACACTTATTATCACAATGCTCCCTGACACTTGTCGTCAGAACGCTCCTTGAACCCTGTCACGAAAATGCTCCATGTCTTTTTCATAACAAAGCCGCATGCCATTTTCATCACAATGCTCCTTGCCATTGTCATCAAAATACTCCACAAGCTCGTCATCAGAATGCTCCATGACCCTTGTCATCACAGTTCTCCATGTACTTGTCAGCACAATGCTCCCTGACCCTTGTCATCACCATGCTCCAAGCCATTGTCATCACAATGCTCCATTATCTTTGTCATCAGAATCCTCCATGACACTTGGCATCACAATGCTCCATGCCATTGTCATCACAATGGGCCATTACATATGTCATCACAATGCTCCCTGACACCTCTCTTCATAATATTGCATGACCTGTACATCACAATGCTCCATGCCCTTGTCATCACAATGCGCCATTCCAACTGTCATCACAATAATCCATGAAACTTATTAGACCAATGCTCCATGCCCTTGTCATCACAATGCTCCATGCCCTTGTTATCACAATCTTCCAAGACCCCTGTGATCAGAATGCTCCATGCCCCGTTTCATCAGTATGATCCATGAGATTTGTCATCACAAGGATCCATGGTTTTCTCATCACAATGCTCCAGGACTTTGTCATCACAATTCTTCACGACATTGTCAGGAAAATTCTCAATGGCCCTTGTCATCATAATATTCCAAGCCCTAGTCTTCACAATGCTCCATTATATTTGCCATCACAATCCTCTATTACATTAGGCATCACAATGCTCCATGCCATTGTCATCGCAATGGACCATGACAAATGTCATCACAATGCTCCCGGACACATGTCTTCACAATACTCCATGCCCTTGTCTTCATAATGCTCAATGCCCTTGTCATCACAATGCACCATGCCAACTGTCATCACAATAATCTATGAAACATGTCAGACCAATGCTCCATGCCCCTTTTCATTAGAATGCTCCATGAGACTTGTCATCTCAAGTCTCCATGGTCATCTCATCACAGTGCTCCAGGAACTTGTCATCACCATGCTCCATTTCTTTGTCATCACAATGCTCCATGACGCCTGTCATCACAATACTCCATGCATATTTTCAGCACAATGCTCCATGACTTTCTCATCACAATGCTCCATGACCAATATCATCAAAATGCTCAATGACTACTGTCATCACAACACTCCATGACACCTGACAACACAATGATCCGGGACACTTGTCATCACAATGCTCAAACAACCCTGTAATCACAATGCTCCATGACCCCTGTCATCACAATACTCCATGCACATTTTCTGCACAATGCTCCATGAACCTTGTCATCAAAATGATCCGTGCCCTTGTCATCCCAATGCTCCATGACCCCTGTATTCACAATGCTACGTGACGCTTGTCATCACAGTGCTCCATGACACCTGTCATCACAATGCTCCATGCCTTTGTCAGCAAAATGCTACATGACCTTGTCATTACAATGTTCTATGCGCTTGTCATCACAATACTCCATTACCATTGTCATCACAACCCTCCATGAAATTTGGGATCACATTGCTTCATGCCCTTGCCATCACAATGCTCCATGCTCCTTGAAATAAAAATGATCCATGACCTCTCTCATCACAATGCTCCAAACCCTTGTGATTACAATGTTCCATAGCCCTTGTCATCACAACGCTCCATGATGCCTGTCATCACAATACGCCATGCCCTTTTCATCACAATGCTTCATGACATTTGTCATCACAAATCTCATTACACTTGTCACCACAATGCTCCCTGACACTTGTCGTCAGAATGCTCCTTGAACCCTGTCACGAAAAGGCTCCCTACCTTTTTCATCACAATGCCCCATGCCGTTTTCATCACAATGCTCCATGCCATTGTCATCAAAATACTCCACAAGCTTGTCATCAGAATGCTCCATGACACTTATCATCACAATTCTCCATGCACTTGTCAGCACAATGCTTCCTGACACTTGTCATCATAATGTTGCAAGCCATTGTCATCACAATGATCCATGACATTTGGCATCACAATGCTCCATGCCATTGTCATCACAATGGGCCATTACATATGTCATCACAATGCTCCCTGACACATTTCTTCACAAAAGTGCAACACCTGGTCATCACAATGCTCCATGCACTTGTTATCACACTGTTCCATGACCCCTATCATCACAATGCTCCGTGACTCCTGTCATCACAATGCTTCACGACCTTTTTCATCACAATGGTCCATGCGCTCATCATCAACAGTCTCTGTGACTTTTTAACCCCAACGCTCCATTAACTTTTCATCACAATGCTCTTGGACCCTTGTCATCACGATGCTCTATGCCTTTCTCAGCACAATGCACCTTGACGCATGTCATCACAGGGCTCCATGGCATTCTCCTCACAACGCTCTTTGCCCTTGTCATCACAGTGCTAAAAGACCCCTATAATCACAATTCTCCATGCCCCTATTCATCAGAATGCTCCATGATACTTGTCACCACAGGTCTCCATGGTCATGTCATCACAATGCTCCAGGACCTTATCATCACAATGCTCCATGACTCCAGTCATCACCATGCTTCATAATATTTGTCATCACAGTGGTCCATGCCCGCGTCATCACAAGTCTCTGTTACATTTGTAACCACAATGCTCCATGAACTTTTCATCACAATGCTCCGTGACACTTGTCATCACAATGCTCCATGCCTGTGTCAGAAAAATGCTCCATGACCATTGTCATCACAATGTGCCACGTGCTTTTCATCACAACGGTCCACAAATTTCTCATCACAATGCTCCATAAAACTTGTAAGCACAATGCTGCATGCCCTTCAAATCACAATGCTCCATTACCCCTGTCATAACAATGCTCCATGACCCCTGTCATCACAATGTTCCACGGCCTTGTCATAACAACGCTCCATGACACTTTTCATCACAATGCTCCAAGACGCCATTAATCACAATGCTCCATGCTGTTGTCATCACAAAGCTTCATGACATATTTCATCAGAAAGTTCCATGGCCTTCTCATCAAAATGCTCCATGCCCTTGTCATCACAATGCTCCAAGACCCCTGTAAACACAAAGCTCCATGCCCCTTTTCATCTCAATGCTCCATGACCCATGTGATCACAATACTCCATGAACATTTTCAGCCCAATGTTCCATGACTTTCTCATCACAATGCTCCATGACCAATATCATCACAATGCTCCATGACCAATGTCATCACAACACTCCATGACACCTGACAACACAATGATCCGGGACTCTTGTCATCACAATGCTCTATTCCCTAGTCATCACAATGCTCCATGACACCTGTCATCACAGTACTCCATGAACATTTTCAGCCCAATTCTCCATGACGCGTGTCATCACAATGATCCATGCCCTTGTCATCCCAATGCTCCATGACCCCTGTATACACAATGCTCCGTGACGCTTGTCATCACAGTGCTCCATGACACCTGTCATCACAATGCTCCATGCCTTTGTCAGCAAAATGCTACATGACCTTGTCATTACAATGCTCTAGGCGCTTGTCATCACAGTACTCCATTACCATTGTCATCACAATCCTCCATGAACCTTGGGATCACATTGCTTCATGCTCTTGTCATCACAATGCTCCATGCTCCTTGAAATCAAAATGATCCATGACCTCTCTCATCACAATGCTCCAAACCCTTGTGATCACAATGTTCCATAACACTTGTCATCACAACACTCCATGATGACTCTCATCACAATACACCATGCCCTTTTCATCACAATGCTCCATGACCTTTGTCATCACAATTCTCAATACACTTATTATCACAATGCTCCCTGACACTTGTCGTCAGAACGCTCCTTGAACCCTGTCACGAAAATGCTCCATGTCTTTTTCATAACAAAGCCGCATGCCATTTTCATCACAATGCTCCTTGCCATTGTCATCAAAATACTCCACAAGCTCGTCATCAGAATGCTCCATGACCCTTGTCATCACAGTTCTCCATGTACTTGTCAGCACAATGCTCCCTGACCCTTGTCATCACCATGCTCCAAGCCATTGTCATCACAATGCTCCATTATCTTTGTCATCAGAATCCTCCATGACACTTGGCATCACAATGCTCCATGCCATTGTCATCACAATGGGCCATTACATATGTCATCACAATGCTCCCTGACACCTCTCTTCATAATATTGCATGACCTGTACATCACAATGCTCCATGCCCTTGTCATCACAATGCGCCATTCCAACTGTCATCACAATAATCCATGAAACTTATTAGACCAATGCTCCATGCCCTTGTCATCACAATGCTCCATGCCCTTGTTATCACAATCTTCCAAGACCCCTGTGATCAGAATGCTCCATGCCCCGTTTCATCAGTATGATCCATGAGATTTGTCATCACAAGGATCCATGGTTTTCTCATCACAATGCTCCAGGACTTTGTCATCACAATTCTTCACGACATTGTCAGGAAAATTCTCAATGGCCCTTGTCATCATAATATTCCAAGCCCTAGTCTTCACAATGCTCCATTATATTTGCCATCACAATCCTCTATTACATTAGGCATCACAATGCTCCATGCCATTGTCATCGCAATGGACCATGACAAATGTCATCACAATGCTCCCGGACACATGTCTTCACAATACTCCATGCCCTTGTCTTCATAATGCTCAATGCCCTTGTCATCACAATGCACCATGCCAACTGTCATCACAATAATCTATGAAACATGTCAGACCAATGCTCCATGCCCCTTTTCATTAGAATGCTCCATGAGACTTGTCATCTCAAGTCTCCATGGTCATCTCATCACAGTGCTCCAGGAACTTGTCATCACCATGCTCCATTTCTTTGTCATCACAATGCTCCATGACGCCTGTCATCACAATACTCCATGCATATTTTCAGCACAATGCTCCATGACTTTCTCATCACAATGCTCCATGACCAATATCATCAAAATGCTCAATGACTACTGTCATCACAACACTCCATGACACCTGACAACACAATGATCCGGGACACTTGTCATCACAATGCTCAAACAACCCTGTAATCACAATGCTCCATGACCCCTGTCATCACAATAGTCCATGCACATTTTCTGCACAATGCTCCATGAACCTTGTCATCAAAATGATCCGTGCCCTTGTCATCCCAATGCTCCATGACCCCTGTATTCACAATGCTACGTGACGCTTGTCATCACAGTGCTCCATGACACCTGTCATCACAATGCTCCATGCCTTTGTCAGCAAAATGCTACATGACCTTGTCATTACAATGTTCTATGCGCTTGTCATCACAATACTCCATTACCATTGTCATCACAACCCTCCATGAAATTTGGGATCACATTGCTTCATGCCCTTGCCATCACAATGCTCCATGCTCCTTGAAATAAAAATGATCCATGACCTCTCTCATCACAATGCTCCAAACCCTTGTGATTACAATGTTCCATAGCCCTTGTCATCACAACGCTCCATGATGCCTGTCATCACAATACTCCATGCCCTTTTCATCACAATGCTTCATGACATTTGTCATCACAAATCTCATTACACTTGTCACCACAATGCTCCCTGACACTTGTCGTCAGAATGCTCCTTGAACCCTGTCACAAAAAGGCTCCCTACCTTTTTCATCACAATGCCCCATGCCGTTTTCATCACAATGCTCCATGCCATTGTCATCAAAATACTCCACAAGCTTGTCATCAGAATGCTCCATGACACTTATCATCACAATTCTCCATGCACTTGTCAGCACAATGCTTCCTGACACTTGTCATCATAATGTTGCAAGCCATTGTCATCACAATGATCCATGACATTTGGCATCACAATGCTCCATGCCATTGTCATCACAATGGGCCATTACATATGTCATCACAATGCTCCCTGACACATTTCTTCACAAAAGTGCAACACCTGGTCATCACAATGCTCCATGCACTTGTTATCACACTGTTCCATGACCCCTATCATCACAATGCTCCGTGACTCCTGTCATCACAATGCTTCACGACCTTTTTCATCACAATGGTCCATGCGCTCATCATCAACAGTCTCTGTGACTTTTTAACCCCAACGCTCCATTAACTTTTCATCACAATGCTCTTGGACCCTTGTCATCACAATGCTCTATGCCTTTCTCAGCACAATGCACCTTGACGCATGTCATCACAGGGCTCCATGGCATTCTCCTCACAACGCTCTTTGCCCTTGTCATCACAGTGCTAAAAGACCCCTATAATCACAATTCTCCATGCCCCTATTCATCAGAATGCTCCATGATACTTGTCACCACAGGTCTCCATGGTCATGTCATCACAATGCTCCAGGACCTTATCATCACAATGCTCCATGACTCCAGTCATCACCATGCTTCATAATATTTGTCATCACAGTGGTCCATGCCCGCGTCATCACAAGTCTCTGTTACATTTGTAACCACAATGCTCCATGAACTTTTCATCACAATGCTCCGTGACACTTGTCATCACAATGCTCCATGCCTGTGTCAGAAAAATGCTCCATGACCATTGTCATCACAATGTGCCACGTGCTTTTCATCACAACGGTCCACAAATTTCTCATCACAATGCTCCATAAAACTTGTAAGCACAATGCTGCATGCCCTTCAAATCACAATGCTCCATTACCCCTGTCATAACAATGCTCCATGACCCCTGTCATCACAATGTTCCACGGCCTTGTCATAACAACGCTCCATGACACTTTTCATCACAATGCTCCAAGACGCCATTAATCACAATGCTCCATGCTGTTGTCATCACAAAGCTTCATGACATATTTCATCAGAAAGTTCCATGGCCTTCTCATCAAAATGCTCCATGCCCTTGTCATCACAATGCTCCAAGACCCCTGTAAACACAAAGCTCCATGCCCCTTTTCATCTCAATGCTCCATGACCCATGTGATCACAATACTCCATGAACATTTTCAGCCCAATGTTCCATGACTTTCTCATCACAATGCTCCATGACCAATATCATCACAATGCTCCATGACCAATGTCATCACAACACTCCATGACACCTGACAACACAATGATCCGGGACTCTTGTCATCACAATGCTCTATTCCCTAGTCATCACAATGCTCCATGACACCTGTCATCACAGTACTCCATGAACATTTTCAGCCCAATTCTCCATGACGCGTGTCATCACAATGATCCATGCCCTTGTCATCCCAATGCTCCATGACCCCTGTATACACAATGCTCCGTGACGCTTGTCATCACAGTGCTCCATGACACCTGTCATCACAATGCTCCATGCCTTTGTCAGCAAAATGCTACATGACCTTGTCATTACAATGCTCTAGGCGCTTGTCATCACAGTACTCCATTACCATTGTCATCACAATCCTCCATGAACCTTGGGATCACATTGCTTCATGCTCTTGTCATCACAATGCTCCATGCTCCTTGAAATCAAAATGATCCATGACCTCTCTCATCACAATGCTCCAAACCCTTGTGATCACAATGTTCCATAACACTTGTCATCACAACACTCCATGATGACTCTCATCACAATACACCATGCCCTTTTCATCACAATGCTCCATGACCTTTGTCATCACAATTCTCAATACACTTATTATCACAATGCTCCCTGACACTTGTCGTCAGAACGCTCCTTGAACCCTGTCACGAAAATGCTCCATGTCTTTTTCATAACAAAGCCGCATGCCATTTTCATCACAATGCTCCTTGCCATTGTCATCAAAATACTCCACAAGCTCGTCATCAGAATGCTCCATGACCCTTGTCATCACAGTTCTCCATGTACTTGTCAGCACAATGCTCCCTGACCCTTGTCATCACCATGCTCCAAGCCATTGTCATCACAATGCTCCATTATCTTTGTCATCAGAATCCTCCATGACACTTGGCATCACAATGCTCCATGCCATTGTCATCACAATGGGCCATTACATATGTCATCACAATGCTCCCTGACACCTCTCTTCATAATATTGCATGACCTGTACATCACAATGCTCCATGCCCTTGTCATCACAATGCGCCATTCCAACTGTCATCACAATAATCCATGAAACTTATTAGACCAATGCTCCATGCCCTTGTCATCACAATGCTCCATGCCCTTGTTATCACAATCTTCCAAGACCCCTGTGATCAGAATGCTCCATGCCCCGTTTCATCAGTATGATCCATGAGATTTGTCATCACAAGGATCCATGGTTTTCTCATCACAATGCTCCAGGACTTTGTCATCACAATTCTTCACGACATTGTCAGGAAAATTCTCAATGGCCCTTGTCATCATAATATTCCAAGCCCTAGTCTTCACAATGCTCCATTATATTTGCCATCACAATCCTCTATTACATTAGGCATCACAATGCTCCATGCCATTGTCATCGCAATGGACCATGACAAATGTCATCACAATGCTCCCGGACACATGTCTTCACAATACTCCATGCCCTTGTCTTCATAATGCTCAATGCCCTTGTCATCACAATGCACCATGCCAACTGTCATCACAATAATCTATGAAACATGTCAGACCAATGCTCCATGCCCCTTTTCATTAGAATGCTCCATGAGACTTGTCATCTCAAGTCTCCATGGTCATCTCATCACAGTGCTCCAGGAACTTGTCATCACCATGCTCCATTTCTTTGTCATCACAATGCTCCATGACGCCTGTCATCACAATACTCCATGCATATTTTCAGCACAATGCTCCATGACTTTCTCATCACAATGCTCCATGACCAATATCATCAAAATGCTCAATGACTACTGTCATCACAACACTCCATGACACCTGACAACACAATGATCCGGGACACTTGTCATCACAATGCTCAAACAACCCTGTAATCACAATGCTCCATGACCCCTGTCATCACAATACTCCATGCACATTTTCTGCACAATGCTCCATGAACCTTGTCATCAAAATGATCCGTGCCCTTGTCATCCCAATGCTCCATGACCCCTGTATTCACAATGCTACGTGACGCTTGTCATCACAGTGCTCCATGACACCTGTCATCACAATGCTCCATGCCTTTGTCAGCAAAATGCTACATGACCTTGTCATTACAATGTTCTATGCGCTTGTCATCACAATACTCCATTACCATTGTCATCACAACCCTCCATGAAATTTGGGATCACATTGCTTCATGCCCTTGCCATCACAATGCTCCATGCTCCTTGAAATAAAAATGATCCATGACCTCTCTCATCACAATGCTCCAAACCCTTGTGATTACAATGTTCCATAGCCCTTGTCATCACAACGCTCCATGATGCCTGTCATCACAATACTCCATGCCCTTTTCATCACAATGCTTCATGACATTTGTCATCACAAATCTCATTACACTTGTCACCACAATGCTCCCTGACACTTGTCGTCAGAATGCTCCTTGAACCCTGTCACGAAAAGGCTCCCTACCTTTTTCATCACAATGCCCCATGCCGTTTTCATCACAATGCTCCATGCCATTGTCATCAAAATACTCCACAAGCTTGTCATCAGAATGCTCCATGACACTTATCATCACAATTCTCCATGCACTTGTCAGCACAATGCTTCCTGACACTTGTCATCATAATGTTGCAAGCCATTGTCATCACAATGATCCATGACATTTGGCATCACAATGCTCCATGCCATTGTCATCACAATGGGCCATTACATATGTCATCACAATGCTCCCTGACACATTTCTTCACAAAAGTGCAACACCTGGTCATCACAATGCTCC
>NW_028294355.1:0-53000 GCF_964341445.2 Mesoplodon mirus | reverse complement strand
CTCAGCCATTAAAAAGAATGAAATATTGCTATTTGCAACAACATGGACGGACCTAGAGATGATCATACTAAGTGAAGTAAGTCAGTCAGAGAAAGACATATATCATATGATATCACTTATATGTGGAATCCAAAATATGATACAAAATGAACTTATTTACAAAACAGAAACAGAATCACAAACATAGAAAGCAAACTTGTGGTTACCAAAGGGGAAAGGGGAGGTGGGGGATAAATTAGGAGTCTGGGTTTAGCAGATACAAACTACTGTACATAAATTAGGTAAACAACAAGGTCCTACTGTATTACACAGGGAATTATATTCAATATCTTATAATAAACCATAATGGAAAAGAATATATATATATATATATATATATATATACACACACACACACACACACACACACACACATATACAACTGAATCACTTTGCTCTACACCAGAAACTAACACAACATTATAAAGCAACTATACTTCAATTTTTTCAATTAAATTTTTAAAAAAGAAAAGAAAAAGAGTAGACTGGAAATGTAAGGCATTTTTGACTCTAAATTAGGGGATGTTCAAGGATTTATTGTATTTCTTATTGGTGCATATTTGAAGAAAGTTTGTTTTGCTTTTCTCCTAAACATTACTCCTATAATGACATAAAATTAGTATATATGTAAAGGTTATCATCAAAACACTAAATGCTGCGGTACAGAGGCCCTTGCAGTCATCTCTTACTTTAATAGTATTAATGTTGATGATTTATGCACTTTCATCTAATTCTTCTCTGTGTAAAGCTCACATTTTTGTATCAGTTGTTCCCCCAGGTTCATCACTGTTAGCAAACACGTTGATGTATTGTCATGAAAACAACCGTGCCAACAATAATAATACGTACATAAGTGTAGGGTCCTGCGAATAAGAGCAGAGGATTTAGGAGACTGGAAGGTGATGAGACTTATGGCACATGTCAACAGACACAGAGAAGATGAACTTCATTTAGGAGATGAAAACCAAAGGAGACATTTACAGACATCAGGAATTATATGTTCTGATGTCTCTAAAAGAGCTCTCATGAGTAACAGAGATTGGATGAAGCCAAGCAAGGGAGTGGGAATTCCACCAGGCACAAGAAGCTTCCTTCATCTCTCATAAGGTTTTGATCTCCTTTCCCTAGCATCTCTCCTCCACACACAGACATTCATAACTGTTCTCAAGAATGACTATGTGTGTTCACCCTCTCAACAGATATAAGGAAATGGCACACTACTAAAACACCAGTTAATAAACAAAAGTTTGAACATATCCTGTCTTTAAGAAGAAAGGTACCATTGAGGGTGCCTGGGAGGGGATATATTGTCAAGCAACTGTGAGGACACATATACATATGCATATGTTTGTATGCATACATACAAGTCTGTTACATGTGCATGTGTGCATTATTCCAGAGAAATAAATTTTTGTCAGAAATTTCATTACCAGAGTTGAGGAATACCCTCTAGAACCTTGCTATATAAAGTGTGGTCCTTGAGCAAGCACCATCATCACCTGGGAGCCTTTTAGAAACTCTCAGGCTCTAACTCAGACCCACTGAATCAGAATCTGCATTAACAAGATCCCTTATGATTCATGTACAGATTAAATGTTGAAAATGCTGATCTACAATACTTTTTTCAAAGAGCCTAATAATCACTCATGAAATCAGTTTAGGCTGTTGGACCCAGCCCTTGAAAGAAAAATCAGGACAGGGGGATGGAAGAAGAGATGGCAGGAGATGGAAAGAGAAATGGAGAGAAAGCGAATCAAAACAAATAGGAGATATGAGAGCATATTGCAGTTAATATGGATAAGTATTATTTCATGAGCATGTGGTTTCCAAGGTCACCATAGCAGAGGAGCAGATATGGAGGCTGCACACTGGCTTTATACAGCCTAAACCAGAAATCTATGAATGCCCACAGTCCATTGGCCAGATTTAGTCACATGGTTCCAACCTCACTGCAAGGAATGCTGGGAAAAAGAGAGGAGCACATGAATATTCAGTGAACACTGTCTCCTCCACAACCCATGCACTGTTTTACCCCACAAACTTGAATGTGACTTCTATGAGAGATTTATCTGTTAGGCCTCCCTGCTGGATCCCCAGCCATGAGCTCTGTACCAGGCACAGAGTATGCCCTTGTTAAATGTGTAGAGAATGAATAAATGTGCCTTTACCATTAAGTTAACTAGATACTGAGATTACAAAAATAAATCTGATGCCGTTCCTCTTTTCAATGAGCTCCCAGGATTCTTCTCTCACATTTTGGAAAAAAACAGGTTTCAGAAAGTTCACCTTGCCATCTCTATATCTCCTAAGAACTTCCTTTGGCCTTAACTACATCAATCATCACTTCTCTCCCTTGGTCATTACTCTTACTCTACACTTACAGGATTCTCCTGCTGCTCTCCAAGTGGCTTCACATCGTCCCAAACCTAAAATAACCTTCTCTCAAAACTGCTTCCCCTACATGGCTCCACACCTCCCATTCACATGCCACAGTCTTCTATCCTCACCTATTTATACTCTATTTAAAATGCTTCCTCAAAAGCTATTGGTGACATCCTAATTTTTAAAGCAGATTTATTGATATATAGTTCACATACCATACAATTCACCAACTTAAAGCTCAAGATTCAGTCATTTTTAGCATATTCACAGATATGTGCACTCATCACCACTCAATTTTAGAGCATTTTCATCACCTCAAAAAGAAACCCCATACCCTTTAGCAATCACTCCACATCTTCCCACCATCCCCTACCAGCCCTGAGCCATCATTAATATACTTTCTGTCACTCTATTTTCTTTCATATGAATGGAATCTTATAATATATGGCCTTTTGTGACTGGCTACTTTCCTTAGCATAATGTTTTCAAGGTTCACCCATGTTGCAGTGTGTATCAGTACTTCATTGCTTTGGTTTTTTTTTTTTTTTTGGTGTACATGGCCCTCTCACTGTTGTGGCCTCTCCCATTGTGGAGCACAGGCTCTGGACCCGCAGGCTCAGCGGCCATTGCTCACGGGCCTAGCCGCTCCGCAGTATATGGGATCTTCCCGGACCGGGGCACGAACCCATGTCCCCTGCATCGGCAGGCGGAGTCACAACCACTGTGCCACCAAGGATGCCCCCTTCAATGCTTTTTATAGCCAGATAATATTCCATTGTATGGATATGCCACATTTTGTTCATTATTCATCAGCTGATGGACATCTGGATTATTTCCACCTTCTGGGTATTATGAATAACACTGGTGAGAACATTCATGAACAAGTTCTTATGTGAACATGTGTTCATCTCTCTTGGATATATACCTAGAAGTAGAATTACTAGGTCATATGGTCATGTGGTAACTCCATATTTAACATTTAGATGCTGTCAGACTGTACCATTTTAATTCTCTCAGCAGTGGACAAGGGTTCCAGTTTGTACATGTCTCACTAGACTAGTTATTCTCTAACTTTTTGATTTTAGCCATCCTAGGGGCTGTGATATCATACCTTATTATGGTTTTAATTTGCATTTCCTTGAAAATGAAAGACTTCCTAACTTTTTAATTCATTTTTTTCCCTCATTCTTTATCCAATGTGTCCTTTCTTTAGCTTTTAACACAATTCTTGACACAACTCAGTTCTCTCCCCTTATATGGTACCTGAGATCTGCTGCTCACCCCAGGTTCTGTTCCTGAATCTCTGGCCTCTTTTTCTCAGTCTCCTTCACTGTCTCTTACACCCACCCCATAAACTCTGCTGCCCCCCAGGACTCCATCCTCACCCATGCCCATGTCCCTCCATTGTCCGTCCACTGACCCTGTCCCTGCCTGTGCCTCCAACCATCACCCAGATGGAACTTTGGAATGTATATACTTCCCAGGTCTTAATACCAAATTTACTTTTAAATTAGTTTTAATAAGAAACCCAATTAAAAGTTCAATCAAATATTAATAAAACGTTCATGGCTAAGATGCACAGAAAATATTATAAACTATAATTAGTGATATGATCCCTTCATCAAGCTATCAGTTAAAAATAGGTACATAGATAACATTATATATTAAAAGAAATCCCCAGATAAAAGAACATTAAGTTGTATCGTACTGTTTTCTCAGTGTCTTTGTGGTCCAAGAAGGCAATTCATGCTCTAGCCCAGGAGTCAGTAAACTTTGCTTAAAGAGCCAGATATTCGATATTTTAGGCTTTGCTGGCTATATGGTCTCTGTCATAACTTATCACTCCATCTTTGTAATACAAAAGCAGTTATACACAATATGTAAGTAAATAAGCAAGGCTGATTTCCAATAAAACCTTGTTTCTAGAACAGCCAGCCAGCCCACGGGTTGTGGATTCCTGCTCTAGCGGATGTGATGACATCTGCATCACAGCCAGCAGGAGGAGGAAGGAGAATAGAAATGTATACCTTCAACATTTAGGAACATTTCTACTTACTTATCATTGCCTGAAATTTGTTCACAAGGCCTTACCAATCTGCAACAGAGTTGGCAAAATAGAGTCTTTAGTCTGACTATCAGCTGCTAAATATTGGGGAGGAGAACTATTACTGAGGAAGTAGGAAAGAGTAGATTTAGGGACAATTAGCATTCCCTGCATCAGTAAGCTATTTTTATGGGAGAAAGACACGTACTATATGATCTCACATGTAGAATGTTGAAAAAAAAACAACAGAGTTCATCGATACAGAGAACAGATTGGAGGTTGCCAGAGGTGAAGGCGGGGTGAGAGGTGGGGAGGGGGAAACACAGTGTGGGGGGAAGGCCAACATAGGTGAAGAAGTCAAAAGGCACAAACTTCCAATTATAAAATAGATAGGTCATGGAGATGTAACATACAGCATGGTGACTATAGTTATTAATACTGTATTGCATATTTGAAAGTTGCTAAGAAAATAGATCTTAAAAGTTTTATGACACAAACACAAATGTGTAACAACATATGGTGATGGATGTTAACTAGACTTCTTGTGATCATTTTGCAATATATACAAATATCAAATCATTACATTGTGCACCTGAAACTAATATAATATTATATGTCAATTATACCTCAATAACTTAAAAAAATGAATATCAGGTAAAAGGGAAAATGAACCCCTACCATCAGAACATTCCACTATAGCTCCTGAAAATTAATATAATATTACTATTCCTAGGTTCATTTTACATTGGAATAAAATGAGAACATGTATCTTTAATAAAAAAAATCATTATTCTTATGTTGATCTAATTTTTCTGAAAAGTCTCTCTGGTAAACTTTCCCCAGCTTGGGATTGGCTTAAGAAAACAGAAGTTATGGAAACATATGGTCACTGAAGACAACTAATCCCAATCTACATGGCACATGAAGACATGAACAAAAGAATCAGCATTAACAGAATTCTTGGCCAAAAGCAGCCACATTTCTTATTTAAGAAAAATAATATGAAAGTGACATAATGCAACTTCACATTAAGGATGTTAACCAAGAATGGGACCCATCCCTTCACTAGATGCAGATATGGCTCCTAATATTCTAGTTGGGAAGCCTACACCTCATTCTTGCGGTTATATTTTGCAGTTCTATCATCTATTTTTCTCCACAAAATACTCTCTACCCTATAAGAAAGAGAACAAAAATAAGGAAAAGTGAGCTGTTGGCTCAAAAAGGTAGCTTCAACCTGATTGAGAGCAAGAAGACCTAAAGTTGTCACCAGCCAGCTCAAAAGCTTCTCTCAGGAGCTTCCATTCACTGAATTCCTTAACTCCCCGTCTGAAATATCCTATCCCTAAATCTCTCAGAATGCCACCGCTTCCATAGGTACCTAAGAGCCTGAGTTCCCTGTGATTCAGCTCAAAATATGACACTACCCTCACCCTCCTTCTCAGCTGTTTAAAAAGGCAATACTTATAACAAAGCAGGGAAGGGGGAAGAGGAGCAGGGAGAAAAAAAGAATATAGATCTACCACAGCAAAAAGGATGCAAAAAAAGGCCAGTTTTCCCATCACCCTTGTAAAATATCTTCATGCATTACCATGACATATCCCTCCCCCTTCATTAAACACACACACACACACACACACACACACACACACACACGGAAGAGGGGGCTGTAGCTACCACCTCTTTATCGTTCCCCAAAGAATCCACCCCTGTATTAGACACATAACCAGAATTGTGTGTTAGTGAATATGTTCATGCACAAACCTATTCAATCTTCTCATGTCTAGGTAAAGATCTCCAGTGACCCATCTGCTCTTTTACATGCCTACACTCCCATGTTAAAAAGGTATTATGCCCCCGAATGGTAAACACATATCACCTTTCCCTTGAACAAGTCACCTCTGGTAACTCTCCCCAGTGTTGCCCTATTCCCAAGGTCATGTCTCAGATACAGAAAAGAACTTTTCAGATCACTTTTGATGGCCCTCAGACAGCTATCTTGTGGTGCTCCTTGGACTGATGAATTAGCCTGCAACAATGTGAAAGGGGGTAAGACAGTGAGACAAGATTTATGAGTTCCAGGTTTCTCTAGTATGACTCAAGTAATTCCCAAGACCAAATTATAGGCTATTGTGTGATGTCTCCACCATGAAAGGCATTTGTAAATATTTAGGCTGGTTTTATACAACAAAGAATTATTAACATGAAAGCATAATAATGGCATGTAATATATACATTCTCAGATTATGTAGATAACGTAAAGTTTTTTTTTCATTTTAAATTGTGAGATATAATGCATGCACAGAAAAGAATATATTGAAAAGTAGAAGCAAGGTTTTTGAAATATTTGGGGTTTTTAAGTTGTAACAGATATGTTCATTTAAAAGCAATGTATATTTTTTTGCCTATTGACTTGGAAAACATAAAAAAAATATCATCTTGTGATATAAAGTTTTTGGGCTATGTATCAGAAAGTCTTAAAAAATGTGTACACACTTCTAGTGGAATTCCACTTCCAGGAAGTTATCCCAAGGAAATAATCTGACCAATGTATAATTATTTAGTTACAGGGATTATTGCTATGTTTTTAAAAAATCATATTCCCAAATTGGAAAAAAAATGTATCACAGAATCAATGAAATAAGTATAGAAGCAAATGTAAGATCTGGGAAGAAAAAAAAAAGAAATGTATAAGCAGGGTTGACAAACTTTTTCAGTATAGGGCTAGATAGTAACTATTTTAGTCTTTGTGGATCATTCAGCCTGTCACAGCTTTTCAACTCTGCAGTTATAGTGCAAAAGCCACTCTAGAAAATATGTAAGTGAACAAGCATGGCACTGTTCCAATAATACTTTATTTACAAAAAACAGGCTGGATTTGGCCACGCTGGCCATAGTTTGCCCATACCCAGGGTAAAGAAAACTCACAAGGCAAATACATAAGCAATCACTAAGTCCAGAAAGAGTGCATAGCCAACATTCACAGGACTTAATTATAAGAGTAGTAGAAATTCAGAGGTTGACTTCTCAACCCCAGTAAGTCTTCTATGCCGTGGTCAGGACCCTATGTGGGAAGGGGTAGGACCTGACACTTGGAATAAGGCTATCTGAGTTGATGCACTCAAGTATCTTGAATTCTTAGAATGCTCTGAGCCTTCTGGGCATGCAGAAGTAGCCTACTCTTCCCTGTAAAAGGCCAGTGCTGCCCCCTATGCTTGAAGATACTGAGACTTCTGCTTCACAAGTCAGCATGAGCCTTACTCAGGGTCCTCCCACACCTCCCCTCAGGTGACCAACAACTAAGCTGGCCAGGGAAGTCCTAGGCCTGTTAAGTGAAGAAAGGGACTGTGGGAAAAATAAGCTCCAGGGCCTTGCCAACAAATACTGGTGAGAGCTGAAAGAGTATATATGGACCTGGATCCTCCAGGTACTAGATAAAGAGGCCAGGGTGAGCAGGTCGGTGAAACAGAAGCTTGGAAGAGGGAGAGTTTATCAATATGGGAGAACTCACCTGTGACACAGGATTTTAATATCCTGGCAAGGACCCTGAGAGACAAATCTAGTATGCTTCTAGAATTGCTCTTAGAAGCTTAGAAAAAGTGCCATTCACACTATGTAAAGTACAAGTGCTGGAAATGCTGTGGAAAATGGTAGAGGAAGGAATCAAAAGACCCAGAAGTGGGCATGCTAGAGGGAACATATTCTATAAGACCAGAAAACTCATCAGCTGACTACGTGTTGTAGGAGGGCCTGGAGGATGCTGCATTTCCTAAAGTGATAAGAGAAGTGCTGTTGAGAGGGTCACCAGCATCACCAAGAAGCTCAGTGGTGAATATCCTCCAGTGACAGCACTGCCATAGAAGAAGTTATTCAGAAATGGAGCTCAGAGCAGGAAATGGCTATGTAGTAGGTCTAGGCTTCGGTGTACACAGCCCTGCCACTTGGGCTATACAAGCTGGCTGACCTATTGGTATTAGAGGTATCTGTGGTGGGGAAAAATATGCTATGAGGGGAATTTGTGCTCTATTTCCCCACAACTCTATGCTCCGTTGTTCCAGAGGTCTTCATTCTCAGAGGGAGAGTGCTCCCACATGGACACAGAAAGAGTCCCATAAAACTTTAAGCTACGACTGCTGCCCATTCCCTTTGTGCTGCTTGTGCCAAGAGGGAAAGGAGTGAGTCAGAATACTGACCCCGACCATTAGGAGGAGGCAGGATTGCTGTTACACGATGGAGACAGGACGAACATGTTAGACACTGAGATGATCCACTTGGTGCTCCTGGGACTCTATTTTCCAGTCTTGACAGTAAATGGACAAGTATAGCAGCAATGACCTGAGAAGGACACAGTGACTAGGGGCTCAGACCACACAGGGTTGAAGGTCTGACTTACTTCACCAGGTGAGTCACCAAGATCAGTAAAGGAGCTAGCCAAAGACGAAGAGAATCTTTCTTTTCCCCTTGGTGAAATCTCTATTTTCCTACCTGGTATGTGAACAATGTGAACATGAGTCATAAAAGTCAGCTGCACTGAAACACTTCAGCCAGTTGTGGAAGAAGGAGATCATGGTTACCAGCTGTGACCTGGGAACCAGCTGTAGTGGAAGGTGCTATATATACTTCATCCCACTAGCCTACCTCTATTCCTCAGGAGAAGAGAACAACCAGAATCCTGGAAGAGTTGTTCTGGATGGAGTGGATTTATATGAAGGAGGTGGATCTGAGTAGTAGAAGAGGATAGAGTGCTACCCAGATCCCACTTCAGGACCAAGGCACTCGTTCCTCCAGCTGCTAGAAAGTCTGGGCTTTGCTGGCTTATAACTCATTCACTCTCCAGAAAATGCCTTCAGCCAAAAGAAGCTTCTTATCTGAAGTAACATGCTTTCCCTGGTGTCAGCCTACTTCTAATGGCTAGTCAATGTGTGAACATAAATATCTGGACTCAACTGGGACAACTGTGAAAGGTGACTTCAGAACTAGATTTCCTAAGAGGATCAGCTGGAGATCACCTCCACCCAACCCTGCTTCTCTTACATTTTTAGAGGTGTTATGCCCCAAAACATTCCTTAATAAACTTCTTGCCACAAATCTCAGAGTCTCAGGGTCTGTTTCCTGGGGGACCCAACGTATAGATTTCTGTTTCTGGGCTCTCTATTCTGTTCCATTGGTTTACCTACCTTTGTGCCAATACCATACTCTGTTAATGACTATAGACTTACTATAATATTAGAACATGTCCCCTACCTTATTCTTCTTCAAGTCACTTGGCTATTTGGGCCCTTTGTAGTTTCATAGATCTTTTAGAGTCAGCTTGTCAGTGTACAAAAAAAGTCTCATTATGATTTTGCTTGTGACTGCTTTGAACCTAATGGGTCAATGTTTAAAGAACTGGCAGTTTTTTAAAAAAAATATTGAGTCCTTCACCCAGTGAATTTGGTATATCTTTATTTAGGTCTTTCAAAGGTATCTTAGTAAAGTTTTTATCATTTTTGCCATAGAGGTTTTATGCATATTGTGTTAAGTTTACTCTCAGCTATCTGACTTTTTAAAAATATTTACTTATTTTATTTATTTAGGCTGCACCGGGTCTTGGTTGCGGCATGCAGGATCTTTAGTTGTGGCATTCAGACTTCTTAGTTGTGGCAGCATGCGATTTGTAGTTGCAGCATGTGGACTCAGTTGCAGCAGGCATGTGTAATCTAGTTCCCCAACCAGGGATCAAACCCGGGCCCCCTGCATTGGGAGCACGGGGTCTTACCCACTGGACCACCAGGAAGTCCCTCAGCTACCTGATTTTTTATGTTAATGAAAATGGCATCCTTCAAATTTAACTTTCCAACAATTCGTTGCTTGCATATAGAAATATTTGATTTTTTTACATGATTTTACATCCATCAGACTTGTTCATAATTTATAGGTTATATTGCATTTTCTACATATATACACTAACATCCACAATTATGATAGTTTGTTTCTTCCTTTGAAATTCATTTATTTCTTTTTCTTGCTTTGATGTGCTAGGATCTCCAGAAAAATACTGAGTAGTGTTGAAAAAAGCTTAAGGCAATGGAGAATAGCATAAGATGCAGCCAGATTTTGTAAAGCCTTATAGGTCATAGTAATGAATTTGGATTTGTTTTTAATTAAGATTTAAAATTATTGATAGCCTTATATAGAGTAATCAGTTTAATATTTTTCAAAGATTACTAGAACTTCTGTGTGGATAATGAATTAAAGGAGAGTAGAGAGAGACCCAATTTATTTCATGGACACAGATACAAAAATCCTTTTTAAAAAAGTTTGCAAACAACAACAATGACCAAAATGTATAGATATGAGAGTTTTATCAGAAATGCAAAGGTAGCTTAAGTTAGAGAATATCTAAATATAATTTTTATGTTACTATAAAAAGCATATGACCATGTCAAAAGAAGCATAAAGAGCAAATTAAATGCCTACCAAGAATGTGTGTGTGTGTTTGTAAATTAAGCAAATTAGAAATAGAAGGCAACCACCTTAATCTAGTGAAAAGTTGCTACCAAAAACCTGTTATACATATCTATCTTAATGGCAGAATCTTAGAAATATTTCCTGTAAAATCAGACAGGACAGTGTTGCCCACTATTGCTGCTTTTATTTATAACTGTCTTAGACATCACAGGAACAGAAGAAAAATAAGTGGTGTAATGGTTGGAACAGGTGAAACAAGTCCATTATTATTTGCAGATGATATGGTCTTATATATAGAAACTCTAAAAGAATCCAAAGACAGAAATTTAGACATAACAAGAGAGTTTAACAAAGTGACCAGACATAAGATTGATATTAAAAATCAATTGCTTTTCTCTACTCTAACAAATGTTAGAGCTGCATGCTCAGTATAGTAGCCCCTAGCCAATATGCTAAATTGTGACTAATCCAAATTAAGATGAGCTATAAGGGTAAAATATATATCAGATTGCAAAGACAGCATTTAAAAAAATGTAATGTATTTTATTAATAATATTTATATAACCAAGTCAACATACAAAAACCAGTTGCATTTCTATACACTAGCAATAAACTAGCTAAAAATAATCAAATGAAACACTCCCATTTACAATAGCATCAAAAACAATAAAATATTGGGAATTCCCTGGTGGTCCAGTGGTTAGCACTCTGTGCTTTCACTGCCGAGGGTGCGAGTTCAATCCCTGGTTTGGGAGCTAAGATCCCACAAGCCACGAGGCACAGCCAAAATAAATAAATAAATAAATAAGTAAATACTTAGAAATAAATTTAACCAAGGAGGTGAAAGATCTCTACACTGAAAACTATAAGACAGTGATGAAAGAAATTGAAGAGAACACAAATAAATGTAAGAATATCCCATGTTCATGGATCAGAAGAATTAATATTGTTAAAATGTCCATACTACCTAAAGCCATATAGATTTGATGCAATTTCTATCAAAATTTCAATAGCATTTTTCACAGAAATAGATAAAAACAATCCTAAAATTCATAGGGAACCACAAAAGACCCCAAATAGCGAAAGCAATCCTGAGAAAGAAGAACAAAGCTGGAGACATCACACTTCCTGATTTCAAACTATACTAATAAAGCTATAGTAATTATGACAGTATGGTACTGGCACAAAAACAGACACAGAGACTCATGGGAACAGAATCAAGAGCCCAGAAATAAACCCACATGTATATGATCAACTAATATTTGACAAGAGAGCCAAGAACACTCATGGGGAAAGGATAGTCTCCTCAATATAGGGTGTTGTGAAAACTGGATATTCACGTGCAAAATAATAAAATCGGACCCCCCTCTTACACTTCTCACAAAAGTTAACACAGAATGAATTAGAGACTTAAGTGTAAGATCTGAAATCATAGGACTTCTAAACGAAATTACAGGAAAAATCTTCCTGGCATGGCTTGGCAATGAGTTTTTGTATTGGATACCAAAGCACCAAGCAACAGAAGCAAAAGTAAACCCATAAGACTATATCAAGCTAAAAAGCTTCTGCACCAGACACACAAAATTTAACAAAATAAAAAGGCCTCCCTGGTGGCGCAGTGGTTGGGAGTCCGCCTGCCGATGCAGGGGATACGGGTTCGTGTCCCGGTCTGGGAGGATCCCATATGACGCGGAGCGGCTGGGCCCGTGAGCCATGGCCGCTGAGCCTGTGCGTCCGGAGCCTGTGCTCCGCAACGGGAGAGGCCACAACAGTGAGAGGCCCGCGTACAGCAAAAAAAAAAAATAAAAATAAAAATAAAAAAAAATAAAAATAAAAATAAAAAGGCAACCTACTGAATGGTAGAAAATGTTTGAAGCCATATATCTGATGAGGGGTTAATGTCCAAAATGCATAAGAAGTCATACAATGCAATAGCAAAAAAAACAAAAACAAATAATCCACTTTAAAAATTGGAAAAGGGCCTGAATAGACATTTTTTTTCCAAAGAAGATATACATGGTCAACAGGTACACGAAAAGGTACTCAACATCACTAATCATGGAAGTGCAAATCAAAACTACAATGAGATATCACCTTACACTTGTTAGAATGGTTGTTATCAAAACAAGAGAGAGTGAGAGAGATAAGTGTTGGCAAGGATATAGAGAAAAGGGAATCCTTGTGCCCTGTTGGTGGGAATGTAAGTTGGTGCAGCCACTATGGAAAACACTATGGATGTTCCTCAAAAAATTAAACACAGAATTACCATATAATCCAGAAATCCAACTTCTGTGTATACATCTGGAGAAAATGAATTCACTGTCTCAAAGAGATATCTGCACCTCCATGTTCATTGCAGCATTATTCAAAATAGCCAAGACATAGAAACAACCTAAGTGTCCTTCAAAATTTAAATGAATAAGGAAAATTTGATATATGTACAGTGGAATATTATTTGGCTGTAATAAAGGAGAAAACCCTGCCATTTGCAACATGGATGAATCTTGAGGGCATTAACTAAGTAAAATAAGTCAGACAGAGAAAAACAAACACTATATGATCTCACTTATATGGACTGTACAAAAGCCAAATTCACAGGAAAAAAAAAGGTAGCTTGGTGGTTGCCAGGGGCTGGGAAGTAGGGGAAATGGGGAGATGTTTGTCAAATGGTACAAGCTTCTAGTTATAAGGTACATAAGTTCTCTGGACCTAATGTACAGCATGGTGACTGTAGTTAACAATACCATATTGTATACATGAAAGTTGCTAAGAGAGTAGATCTTAGATGTTCTCACTGCACAAAAAATAATGGTAACTATATGAGGTGATGAAAGTGTTAACTAACCTTATTGTGGCAATCATTTCACAATATATACTTGTAGCAATCATCACACTGTACAACGTAAACTTACATGATGTTATATGTCAATTATATCTCAATAAAGCTGGAAAAACTATATAAGTTACATGTTTAAATGATAATTTGATATATTGGATTAAATAAAACAATTTAATATTAATTTTACCTGTTCTTTTTATGTTTTAACCATAAATATTAGAAAAATTTTAATTATACTCATGAAGAGTTTCCAGAAGAACAGATAGAAGACCTTGACACATCTTTTCTCCAAAAGAAGCAACTAGAAAACTGATGAATTACTAGAAACAACCATTTCAGAACTCTGGAAATTAACTAAAGGTATACAAGTTGAGAAACATTTATTCAAGAAAAACTACTGAGCCTCGGTAAGAACAATAGGGTCTGTGACATTTTAACTTGGAACTTGTTCCATCCTCACTTTCCCCGACTCAGCAACATGGTATTATAGACCTTGCTGGTGCCAGAAGGGATTGATATGATTTGGAGTTCCAAGGAAAAGCCCCATGTCCACAGCTCTGTTAAAAACAATAGTGCTTGGTAGCAAACAGTCAAAGGCCAACACGGAAGCTGCCTAAGGCTATAATAACAATAGGGGCAAGCAAGAGACCAGCCAAAAGTTTAAAATGAAGGGAATAAGACAGTTCAAATAAGGATATGAAAACTCTGACTTTTTCCTGCTGATTTGGAACGCTGTGCACACGGGTAGGCCTACATTCACACACAGGAAACACCAGAGAGGACCCCAGTCTACTGTTCATATCTGACTGACATTTAGACCCTGTGCAAGCAAGAAGTGAAAGCCCAGGCAGACTTGTTAACTCCCTGAATTTTGAATGAATTCCCTAACGCATACATAGATCACCTTTGCACTGAATGGAAGCCTAACCAACTCAAAGTGATAGAGTAGGGTAATTAAATGGTTAATTTGAATATCCCACTGGAGGATTGAAGACAGAGAATTTTAAGGGAGTCTGCAAGACTGTTGTAAGCTAATGACCATGCAAGAAAAGAATCCAGTAACCTAGCAACAATCTACACTACTTGAAGGAAGACCAGGCACATTCAAGCACCAGGCACACTCAAGCCACAAGTCCTGATAATTAAAATGCAAGACAGTAGATATGGGTTCTGAATCTTGTTACATGAATTCAGGGAGTTAATGGTTCTTGAAGAGTAGCATTTCTGCATGTGGCCAAGGCAGGAATATAGGTGAAAGGGGAAAAAAAACTAGGTGAAAGGGGACATTATACTGAAACCTGATATGAAGTACCATATTTTAGTATATGTTACCACCCCTCTGCTAATATACGTATGTTTCAATAGTACCATGACAGTCCCATTTAGACCATATAGGGCCAAAGGAGGAACTAATGATGTAAGCCTTGATATCTACCACAAAATGAGGAAGAAGGTGGTCTTCTCCCCTCCCCACTTTTTCTTTGATTATAAAAACATAGCCTGCTTTGTTCTTGGGGCTGCTGTGCTCCCTTGCCTGCCCATTTGTATCTCTCACAAGCATCCTATGCTAATAAGCTCACTCTTTGCCAATCACTTTGCCTCACACTGAATTCTTTCTGCATTGAGAAAAAAGAACCTGAGCTTCAATAAGTCCTGACACCAGGTGAGCAGTTTCAATTAAAAGACAGTGGGTGTGAGTCGTCTCCTAAGTCAGGGATCATGGGTTCAAGTCCCAATCTGAGTTTTGGCTGAGTTCGAGTCACATTCAAGAAGGAGTGCGGTTTCAGCAGCATTCAATCTGACTGACTACTAAACTATGCTGACCCAAGGTAATCCCTAGGAAGCCAGAAATGACAACAACCCCAGGAGGTGGTATCAGAACAATATATTATCTAAAATGTCCAGTTTTCAACAACAACAAAAATAAGACGTGCAGATAAACTGGAAAGTGTGGCTATACACAGGATAAAAAGGCAGTCAATAGAAACTGTCCCTAAGGAAGCCCAGATATTGGGTGCAATTCATAGAGACATCAAATAGGTATTAGAAATATGTTTAAAGAACTAAGTGAACTAAGTGAAACCATATTTAAAGAGTTAAATGAAAGCTTGACAAAAATTCACACACACACACACACACACAACCAAATAGAAATTCTGGAGTTGAGAAGTAAAATAACTGAAATGAAAATTTTACTAGAGGGTCTCAACAGCACAATTGAGGCTGCAGAAGAAAGGATCAGCTGAATTTGGTGTAGATCAATGTAGATTATTCAGTCTAAAGAACAGAAAGTTAAGGGATGAAAAAAAAATAATGAATGGAGTCTCAGAGACTTGTAGGATACCATTCAGCATATCAACCAACGTGTAATGAAAGTCCCAGAGGAGAAGCAAGAGAAAAAAGGGCAGAAAAAATATTTGAAGAAATAATGGTTGAAATTTCTCAATCTGATGAAAAACATGAATCTACACACCCAAGAAGTCAATGAAATTCAAATAAGATATAATCAATGTTACAACACTTTGACACATCACAGTCAGACTGCCAAAGGACAAAGAGAGAATCTTGAAAGTATGTGGAGTATCTTTTGATGTGCTTCTCAGTCATTTGTATATCTTCCTCGGAAAAAATGTCTATTCAGATCCTTCACCCATTTTTAAATTGGGTTCTTTGCCTTTTTATTATTGAGTTGTAAGAGTTCTTTACATATTCTATATACAATGCCCTTATCAGATATATGATCTACCAATATTTTCTTCCATTCTGAGATTGCCTTTTCACTTTCTTGATAGTGTCCTTTGAAGCACAAATGCTTTTAGTTTTGATGAAGCCCAATTTATTTTCTTTTATTGCTTATTCTTTTGATGTCATGTCTAAGGATATATTGCCAAATCTGAGATCCTGAAGCTATACCCCCATGTTTTCTTTTAAGAGTGTTATAGATTTAGCTCTTAGCATTTAGGTCTTTGATACATTTTGTGTTAATTTTTGTATAAGTTATGAGGTAAAGGTCCAATTTTATTCTTTTACATGTGGTAATCTAGTTGTTCCAACATCACTTACTGAAAAAATTACTCTTTCTCTATTGAATGGCCTTGATGCCCTTGTCAAAAATCAGTTGAGTATGGACCTATGAGTTTCTGAATGCTCAGTTCTATTCTACTGTTTTAGATATCTACCTGTATGCCTTTACCCTTCCCCCATCTTCATTACCATTGCTTTGTAGTAAGCTTTTATATGGAGAAATATGGATCCTCCAACTTTTTTTTCAGGCTTGTTTTGACTATTCAAGGTCCCTTACAATTCTACATGAATTATAGGATCAGCCTGTCAGTTTCTACAAAGAAGCCAGCTGGGATTTGGATGCGGATTCCATTGCATCATTAGATTAATTTGGAGAGTACTGTCATCTTAACAATACTGTTCATCTTCTGATGAACATGGGATATTTTTCCATTTATTTAGACCCTCTAATTTCTTTCAATGATATTTTGTTATTTTCAGTATACAAGTCTTCCACTGTTTTTGTGAAATTTGAACCTAAGAATTTGATTCCTTTCAATGAATGTTATCATAAATTGAATTGTTTTCTTATTTTCATTGTTAGATTATTCATTTAAAGTGCATAGAAATACAATTGATTTTTATTTATTGATCTTGTATCCTATGACCTTGCTGGACTCATTTATTAGTTTTAATAATGCTTTATTGGATTCCTTGAGATTTTCTGTACATAATTTCATGTCATCTGTGAATGGATATAGTTCTACTTCTTCTTATTCAATACAGATGCCTTTTATAACTTTTCCCTGTCTAAATTGCCCTGACTAGAACATTCAGTACAATGTTGAAGGAAAATGATGTGCACAGACATCCTTGTCTTGTTCCTGACATTAGGTAGAAATCATCCAGTCACTTACCCTTCAGGATCATGTTAAACATGAATTTTCATAGGTGCTCTTTATCAGGCTGAGGATGCTTCCCTGTATTCATAGTTTCCTTCTATTTATTTATTTATTTATTTATTTATTTATTTATTTATGGCTGCATTTGTTCTTCATTGCTGGTCACGGGCTTTCTCTAGTTGTGGCGAGTGGGGGCTACTCTTCATTGTGGTGTGCAGGCTTCGCATTGCGGTGGCTTCTCTTGTTGTGGAGCATGGGCTCTAGGCACATGACCTTCAATAGTTGTGGCTCACGGGCTCTAGAGCGCTGGCTCAATAGTTACGGTGCATGGGCTTAGTTGCTCCACAGCATGTGGGATCTTCCTGGACCAGGACTGGAACCCATGTCTCCTGCATTGGCAGGCAGATTTTTAACCACTGCACCACAATGGAAGCCGTATTCATAGATTCTTGAGTGCTTTTATCACATTGAATTTTGTCAAATGCCTGCGTCTACTGAAATGATTAAGTGGTTTTTATCCTTTATTCTATTGATATGATGCATACCCTTTTCTCCTCAAATAATTTTAAAAACAACTGCATAAAACAATAATTATAGTGCTCACTTCAGCAGCACGTATCCTGAAACAATTATAAAACATTGTTGGGCTCATAATGTTAAAGATATACTTTACAGTAAAATAGCACAAAGGAGGGGGTAGGAAGAGAAACATATTTGAACAGTTTCTGTGTAATATTGGAATTAAGTTAACATTAATCTGAAATTGTTTTTTAACTTAAAATGCATATTTTATTCCTCACTTGAAAATATCTGTTTAACACAAAAGAAGAAAGTAAAAGAGGACAGAGGCACCAAAAAAGATATGAGATATATCCAAAACAAATACCAGGAACACCCCACCCCCACCCCAGTCAAAGCCTCCGCCAGGCAGCACAGGTCCTGGTGGCCTGCGTGCTGCCCCCAACAAAGCCTCCTTTGGCCATGCAGGCCCCAGTGGGCTGTGAGCCATCCCCCTCCAAAGCCTCCTTTGGCCATGCAGGTCCCAGTGGTTTGTGCCATGCCCATGGAAGCCTGCACCCCAGATGGCTTACACTAGCACACATGCTCCAGGCCAGCTTCAGGAGCAGAAGCTGGTGAGAGGAACACACGCAGAGGTGGGTCCGACAAAGCAGGTCCAGAGACCTACCTAGAGGTCTTGCAGGGCCTCCTGGGAAGTCAGGGGTTGACTGTAGCTCTCTGTGGGTGCAAGGACAATAATAGCGGAGGCACCAGGGAAATTTTTACTTTTTAAATTTTTTTAACTTTTAATTTTATTTTTTACTTTTATTTTTTAAATATATTTATTTCTAATTTTTTTGAGCATAATCATATAATGCTTTTAATAAAGGCAAATAATATAAGGCAACAGGAGAAAGGTAATTCAAAGGAACATCCAGGAACAAGCTTCCCAATGTCCTTATTTGCCTGAAGACATGATTCATCATCTCTGAATGAAACTGCTGTTATTTGTGCTGATGTACATGCGCTGAAACTTGGTTTCAGGAGAGCTCAGGCAGAAGTTTCCTGCAGAGTCTAGTCACCTAGTGAAGATAGGATATCTAACTGATTACCTCAAGTGAAAATTATCAATAAACAAATTAGTCATACGTTCGACTCAGGAATTCTTTTTTTTTACAACTTTATTGGAGTATAATTGCTTCACAATGGTGCATTAGTTTCTGCTTTATAACAAAGTGAATCCGTTATACATATACACATGTTCCCATATCGCTTCCCTCTTGCATCTACCTCCCTCACACCCTCCCTATCCCACCCCTCCAGGCGGTCACAAAGCACAGAGCTGATCTCCCTGTGCTATGTGGCTGCTTCCCACTAGCTGTCTACCTTACGTTTGGTAGTGTATATATGTCCATGCCACTCTCTCGTTTGTCCCAGCTTACAATTCCCCCTCCACATATCCTCAAGTCAATTCTCAAGTAGGTCTGTGTCTTTATTCCTGTCTTACCCATAAGGTTCTTCATGACATTTTTTTTCTTAAATTCCATATATATGTGTTAGCATACGGTATTTGTCTTTCTCTTTCTGACTTACTTCACTCTGTATGACAGACTCTAGGTCTATCCACCTCATTACAAATAGCTCAATTTCGTTTCTTTTTATGGCTGAGTAATATTCCATTGTATATATGTGCCACATCTTCTTTATCCATTCATTGGATGATGGACACATAGGTTGCTTCCACCTCCGGGCTATTGTAAGTAGAGCTTCAGTGAATATTTTGGTACATGACTCTTTTTGAATTATGGTTTTCTCAGGGTATATGCCCAGTAGTGGGATTGCTGGGTCATATGGTAGTTCTATTTGTAGTTTTTTAAGGAACCTTCATACTGTTCTCCATAGTGGCTGTACCAATTCACATTCCCACCATCAGTGCAAGAGTGTTCCCTCTTCTCCACACCCTCTCCAGCATTTATTGTTTCTAGATGTTTTGATGATGGCCATTCTGACTGGTGTGAGATGATATCTCATTGTAGTTTTGACTTGCATTTCTCTAATGATCAATGATGTTGAGCATTCTTTCATGTGTTTGTTGGCAATCTGTATATCTTCTTTGGATAAATGTCTATTTAGGTCTTCTGCCCATTTTTGGGTTGGGTTGTTTGTTTTTCTGTTATTGAGCTGCATGAGCTGCTTATAAATTTTGGAGATTAATCCTTTGTCAGTTGCTTCATTTGCAAATATTTTCTCCCTTTCTGAGGGTTGTCTTTTGGTCTAGTTTATGGTCTCCTTTGCTGTGCAAAAGCTTTGAAGTTCCATGAGGTCCCATTTGTTTATTTTTGGTTTTATTTCCATTTCTCTAGGAGGTGGGTCAAAAAGGATCTTGCTGTGATTTATGTCTTAGAGTGTTCTGCCTATGTTTTCCTCTAAGAGTTTGATAGTTTCTGGCCTTACATTTAGATCTTTAATCCATTTTGAGCTTACTTTTGTGTATGGTGTTAGAGAGTTAAGTGTCAAGACACTTTTTAAGAGGGACCTCATTAAAATGGAAAAGAATTTCTCATTTGACGTAGGTAATTTTTATGAAATTGCCAGGACTATCTTTTGAAATGGATTTTATTACTTGAAAAACTTTATTTTTTTTTACCTAGAGTTTGATGAAGAGATGCTAAGTAATACTGAAGAATGGAAAGATAGTATTATGCACTTCAACAAATCAACTTGGAAGGTCAATTCTCAGTTACCAATTTTATGCCAACACATGTTCAGTAGAGTGGGTCATAATGCTGATTATGAGAGTCTTTTTTCACTAAAGAATAGTAGTGGACAAAAGAATGAAATAAGGGACTTCCCTGGCCATCCAGTGGTTAAGACTTCCCCTCGCAATTCAGGGGATGCAAGTTCAATCCTTGGTTGGGGAGCTATGATCCCACATGCCTTGCAGCCAAAAAAAACAAAAACAGAAGCAGTATTGTAACAAATTCAATAAAGACTTAAAAAATAGTCCACATTAAAAAAACTTAAAAAAAATGAAAGTTTATGTACAGTTTAAATAGAACACAGATTATAACTGCATTAAATGTCTAAGCAAATTCTACAAAACAAGGAACTGTTGAGATCCAAACCATCAGGGAAACATAATTAAAGAGATGTAATTTAGATATGTAGAGTTTGTTTCAGATAAATAATAAAAAATTATTTTGTAGTAGAAGTATGTCCCATGTAATGTTTCTTTTATTTTAATATATGTAGTTGATTCTCGTTATTTGCAGGAATTAGGTTTTATAACGTTGCTGAAAACACTGAATTGGTGACTAGTTACTCATCACTCCTAGGAGAAATAAGGTTGGGTTTCTGTGAGCCTCTGGTTCACAATACTTTCATCATCCAATCAGCCCATAATTTTTGAAATGTGGTTTTCTGTTTACAAATACCTCATCTAGGGCTTCCCTGGTGGTGCAGTGGTTGAGAGTCCGCCTGCCGATGCTGGGGCCACGGGTTCATGCTCTGGTCCAGGAGGATCCCACATGCTGCGGAGTGGCTGGACCCATGAGCCGTGGCCGCTGGGTCTGCGCTTCCGGAGCCGGTGCTCCGCAACGGGAGAGGCCACAACAGTGAGAGGCTGGCGTACCGCAAAAACAAAACAAAACAAACAAACCTTACCTAATAAACCTCGATGATTCATTAACATTCACCTCATGACCAAAAGCACTATTACTCATGTCTGAATGAAGCTTATCTAACATTCATATTTTCTCCATAAGGTGCATGATAACTTTCTTGCTTTTAGAAACACTACATAGCACTTCAGCACTACACTTAGGGGCCATTTTAAACAGGGAAGTCACCAAGAAAAAGCACAAAAATGTACTATTAAATAGACTGCGAAAAAGGCACTTCTTTTCAGTATGAGAACTGGAAAAGAAGGCAGAGCATTGCCTTGCTTGACTTCAGCTGGGAATGTACACATTGAGAAATTTTTTGCTGCTCTGCTCATGCCCATGAATAAGCATGAAGGCACTATGAGTATTGATTTGGGGGGTTACAAATAAATTTTAATGAGTAGCTGAATCCACCAATAATGAGGATTGGTTATATATAAGTATTAATTGGTATGGACCTATTTCCACAATACATTGAGAAGAAAAGTTACAACATGAAACTTAACTAAAACTTTAGAAGCATTCCCTTTACAAAGAGGAATAAGGCAAGGATGTCCCTTATTGTTGCTTCTAAGAGAGAAGGTGGTGAAACAGAATAAAGAACATAGCCCTTTGGGTCCAGGAAAAAACTCTCACTGGTGGTGAACTGGGATGAGGTTCAGATGGAGGTGAAACATCAGCTTATGCAATAGCTGGAGGCACTTGAATAGTATGGGGACAATTGCAGTTGTAAGAGTTATTGAGTTGTCTGCCTTTGGTCAGTTGTTTTAAAAGCTCTGAAAATGGAAACTGAGAAGATCAGGTCAGCCAGCTGTCAACTTAAGGCACACTATTGACTCAGCTGTCTCCTGTAGCCACAGGGAAGACTGTGTTGAAAATTAGACCCAGGGCAACAAAGCTACAAAGTAAACTGAGTGCATAGCCTAAATGGTCTCTAGGCTAAAGTTCAGAACTCTGAGAAGCACATCTCTAGTGTATTTAATATATTGTCTTTCCAATTCACTCTCTAACCTTTATTTAAATATATACGTCTCCTCGAAAACATGTGGTGTAGTTGCAGTTTTTAAATATCTGCCTAAATGATATTGTTTTATAAATCACATTTTCTTCTTCATTCAGCATTAACTTTTTAGGTCTATTTATATTGCTATATGTCAATTTAGCATAAATTTAGCAAAATTGTTCATTGCTTTTAACTAATGTGTAGTATATATCCATTTTACTTATATCCATTCCCCTAGTTGAGTCCTAAGGAGATGAAAGCCAGTAAGAAATTATCTGTGATAAGAAATGATTGGGACCTTCAGAATTGTGAATTCTGATACAAAATTTCAGTTCTTTTTGTTTCTGTGCTGTACCCACCCTCTGGTATTCTCAAAATTTTAAGCCTATTCCTCATAAAAGGTACCTAGTCTTTGGAGAATCAAGGAGAAGTCTGTGTCAATACTTGGTACAAAATGTTCTGAAGCAAAGACAGCAACTGCAGATGAGATGGTATAAGGGAATTGAGGGATAGAGCCAGGAATGGGAATTTAGAGTGAGAGGTGACAGGAAGCCACCAGAGAAGTTAACACCTCTATAGAAATCATCAGAATACTCTGAAGGATACTGTACTTCCTACAATTACATGAAATAGGAGCTTGATATTTATACATTAAAATAAAAGGTAACCCCAGAAGATTTGGAGACAAATATATATTACATGTTTTCATATGCTTATGTAGGATTCTACAATATTCATAGGAAATTTAGAACTTAGGAATTTACTTAGGCAAATATATTTTCCCTTCAGTGGTTTCACTGGATGGTTGATAGTTGAGACTATTGGTAGCAGGTGTTGAGAAACTAATTGATTAACCTAGTTCCAAAGCCCTTTCATTAGAGGTAGTGAAAATTGACAAGGAGATTGGAAAGATCAGCTTACCCTATTCCCAAAAGAACCTCTGAATTAAATCACTCCTGGCACCCCTCCACTCCCCACCTTTGATACACTGCAAAGTGCACTGTGTATCAGGGAATGTTTCTGGCACTGTTTGATGATTGGATCCTGCTTCATGGTGTGCTGTATGAATCTCCTCACAACCAGTCTCAGGAAATATTGGAGAAACCTGGGATGTTATCCATCTTAGGCAGCATGGGATGCACGGGAGACCCTTTGTGACTTGCTGTTGAACAGTGAATAAGGCACCCTGGGACCTTTGATGACCTTGATGTGCTGGAGATAAACTGAGTCATTGTTTCATCATGAGGAGCCCTTGATGATATATCACCTTGAAAAGTGCTTTTTTAAAGACGAACTCCTTTGATCTTGCTGAAAGATGAACTCAGCCTGGTTTCCCTAATGACTAAGTAAAGTAAGTTGCTTTGTACTTTGCTGTATGAGTTGAAGCAGCCAGTAGAACGGGTTAAACACAAGAGCTTTGGAGCAAGTAAGTCCTGAGATTGAATCTCGGTTCTGGTACTTGATAACTTGACTGCAAGCAAGTAACCAATGATCACTTTACAGTGTTGTTTAGATTATTAAATGAGATCATGTATACAAAGTAGTTAGCACATAATGAGTATTTAATTGACAGCTAAAAACACAAAAAAAATCTAATTAAATACAGATTGGTAATTATCAGTAATAGCAACTTAGAAATTTTAAACTCATAAAGGTTTATAGCTTTGTAAAGATTTCTCCATATAGCTGAAAATCTTCTGTTAAACGTAATTTACACAACAATTTAGACTTTTACTCTGGAACTCTGCTTTCAGAGATGACTGTTTCCTATATCTGAAGTTAAACTTGTAGAATGTCTGTGCTAGAATATATGATAAGAATATTCCTCTGGTTGCTCTTCAAAGCTAAGATTTTCTTTATATATGGTTTAACTTAAGGATTTCTTAGACATACTTGTTCTTGTGTTGAGACAAAGTTACCAGATTGGACAGATTTTCTGGTGTTAGTAGTAGATTCTGAGAAATTAGACAGACTTTTTATTAAGTCCTCTGACACAAGGTATTCATTTTCCAGGTAACTGACTTAATAGAAAGGGTTAAGGTGCCAGGTAAGATTATTAAGCCAACTGGCCCAGGGATTCTGGGAGTAAATTTCAACCTTTGATTTAATCCAACTTAACCCAACTGAGCAAAACAACCAAAAGCAGCTTCCATAAACAACCTACAAATATGTACTGGGTTGTAGCCACTGAGATACCAAAGATAATATAAATCAGGTCCTTGTCTCCAGTCAAAGCACATAAGCCACAGAGAGTAAATAGGAGCACCATACATGTCGACCTCCTCCTGATCATGACACACTTTCAAATATTAGACCTTAATATTTAAGTGGCAGACAAACTTGAATATTCAAAATGACACTAAAATAAGATAGCAGCAACTACAAAGCAGACTCCACTACTGGGTAACATTGTTTTGTGATGTCTATAAATCCCTCTGTAGGGGGCCTTTCCACTTGGCTGTCTTTTAACTTTCTATTGTTGTTTGAGCAAAACTGTGCACTGTCCTGACCACATTCTCTTTTAGCCTCACAAGACAAAGATCCTTCATGTGCCAGGAAAAAAGGGGAACTTTTCTTTGCTGCCAGCTTAATTTATGCCTCTATATGCCTCAAGCTGAGTCCCACTTTACCTCGCAAGATGGCCCAGTCTACTCAGATAAACATTCCAACTGATAGATGTCCCTGAAATAGTAGGTGTAATCAATTGTAGAACCAATACATTTCACACTATGGGCAAAATTGGTCATCATATTTTGGTGGTTCCAGGCACACAAGTGTGCCTTGGCCAACTGATTAAGGACCTCATCTCTAACCAGAGTAGTCAAGAGCAGGGAGATGGGTGGGAACTCATGTAGTCAGAGATAGCATGTTAGAGATAGACCTCAAAGGATGGGTAAGATTTACAATTGTAGATGCATAAATGGTGGCTATTCCAGGTGAGGAGAATAACGTCTGTTTCATTCTACAGCATAAAGAATTTTCACTTCCAATTTTCCAAGTATCTTTTCAACTTCACTTCTTCACTTCTTAACATGGGGTACAATCTCCATAACAATTCAATTTATCCAAAGTACGTGGCACACATTTTCTACACTATTAGATCATGAAATGACAGGGCCCTCCTTTCACCTAACAAGGTACAAGGTACAAACCCACATGTTATTGGATTTATGCCTGCAAGAGTCCAACCGTGCCCTCCCAAATCTGATTTCTGACTTTCTCTTTTATCCATCGAATGTTTGTCAGAACACAAAATCCCCTTGACACTTTTCAGGACCAACCCTACCTGACTCCTTCCCAGCATTTGTCACTGTCAGCCTTTCCCTCATTTAAACCCTTCTCTCACTTACTCTGACACCAAACTCTTGGTTCTCCTCTCCTTCTGATCATTCCTTCTCAGGCTCTTTTCCTCTGTCCCTGAAGTGCTCCCCAGGGCTCAGATTTTGGCCCTCTTCTCTCTTCTCACTCTACACGCTCACAACGGGAAACTGTCTGGGGATCTTTAGAACTGCGAAATACCTTGTTTGAGGTAAGCAAGCCCCTTAACGGGGCTCACTAGCTCTCAGACATTACTCTGCATTGGTTAACTAAAACTGACTCACAGGAATAAATAATGGGGAAAAGTTTGTTAGGGAAACTTCCAGCTACCGAATCTGCCCAGGAGGCAGGGATCACAACAGGAAAAATTTTGTAAGGAGTCTCAACTGAAACTTATTTTTTTTGTTCTTATCAGGAACACAGGCCTTAAAAAGATAAGCACCTCTGAGCTTGTTTCCTAAGACATCTTATTTATCAGAATCCATTTTTAGACAGGACGTTCCAAGCGGGCTGGACTACACAATCGCGTTCACTGAGCTAACCCCAGCACCAGCCTGGGCCTAGCACCGAGACGGTTTGGGGTTTGTCTATTGCACGGTGGCTCTGCCTGACAGTTCAGCCGTGCTGCGGCCCACTGGGGTGGGAGAGCAGGAAACGGAGCCAAGGTTGGCTCGGCTAAGAGGTGCTGCATTCAGCATAACTCCTCGAGTAGCAGCAGACACATGCCACAGGCTTAAGTCGTCTCCTCCTGACTTCAGCCAGGTTCTCCCGCAATGAAAACAATCTAAGGAGTCGCCTCAACCACTGCACATCTCAGGGCCGGGACTGCTCCGCCCACGCAGCAGCGTGGTGGAGGGCCGGGCGCGGCCCTGACGTTACACTGGGCCCCGCCCCTTAGGGGCGGGGCGGGAGCGCGGGAGCTCTGTTACGCAGGCGCCTTCGTCCTATATAAGTGGCGCTAGAGGCCGACGGTGGGGTTTTGGGGAGATGGTTTTGCTGTCATTTTGTCGGGTGTGTGTCGCAGCGACAGGGATTGAAGACGGCGGTTTGGTGACAGTTATTGGCCAAAGGGCCTTTTGCTTTTGAGGAGGTAAGGTTTCGGATAGGGTGTTCTGGGCTGGGTGGTTTCCCAGTGTTTTAGGTCTCGAAAGCCAGGTGTCAGAAAAACGACGGGATTCGGGGCCTCGGCGACCGGGGTTTCTTCGGGACACAGCTCTGCTCGTGGCATTTGAAACCTAAAGTTGCCCCGGTGTCATGGTAGATTTAAAATCCTAGGGCGGAAAGGCCTCGGCTCTGCCGCTGACTCGTCTCAGAGAGGCCAGGCCACTCATATCACGGCTCCTTAGGCCCGTGACCCGTCCCGCCGATCAGAGTGAGACCCTGCGAGAGCCTCCTGGGGCAAGTGTTGTCCTAGATCAAGGCTTACTCTGGGTCCCTGGCCTCGGCCGTTTGTAGCATTCTGGGATTTTCCGAGGTCAGACTTCTGCCTCTGAGTGCGCCAAAGGCCCTGGCCAGGTGCCCTGGCGGAGAGGCGAGGGGTGGGGACTGGGCGTCCGAGGAACTGCTCGTTTGCGAGTCCAGGTGGTGGAATTTAGCTCGTGCTTGTGAGAGGTAAATACGGAGAGGCTCATCCTTTGTGCGAACTGTTTTTTTCCTAAAGTGGAGCATAGTATTGTTGCATCAGATGTGCATTTCTGATACTTTTGGATCACCCTGTCCTTGATTACTTAAGTAACCATGAAACGCTTATACTATTCTTAGGAAACAGCGCTCCAAACTGACCACGTCAACCACCTGGTCTTATTTTAGAGCTATCTTTGTATGATTGTGCTCCATACATACACCCACAGGCTTCTTGTTATCCATTCCATACAGTCCTCTTGGAGCCATCTAATCATAACTTTAACCTACATAGATATTTTTATATAGATAACATCAAATTGTCGGGTAATATAGGGTGTTAAAGGGCAGTAGAGAATCAGGTTTCTACGATGGATATAAACATCTGATGTTTGTTGTATCTGATGTTTTTATTGAAGGATGTCCGATGATTCTAACATGTAGGATTCTTTGTTAATAAGAAATAGTGTGATAATTCTAGCTAGTTTTTCTCTTTTTTTGTATGCGAAGGAACCTAATCTGTATAACCTGGATCTGGGATTCTTCTCTTGGCCTCCTGAGAAAATATTTCTGAACAGTAGTGGTGGGGGGGGGACGGCTTCCTATCAGCTGAATTAAATTTAAAGTAATGAACTTGGCTAGAGAAATAAAAACCTTTGGCTCTCCCAAGATGCTTATTTTAATATTTGCATATTGATAACTGTGGTTATTTAAGAATTCTGCCTTGGTGAGCTAGTTATGGCCTACTGATAGTAGAAGGAAAAAACCAAAACTGAAGCAGACACACGTGTTTTGCAAAAAATGCATTATAATAATCATAGTAATAAACCTCAGTCATCAGATGTTGTAATTTTGCTTGCTATGATTTAAGAATGCTTAACTAAACAATTTTAAAGAGTTCCTATGTGGTTAAAATATAATTTGGGTAATTGAAGGGTTAGAAGAATTCCACTAGAAATATAATTTTTTTGATGGCTTTTCTGATGGTCTTTTGGCTCAGGTTAATTTGTAATGTCATTTATTTCCGTTTCCCATATTCAAATGACTATGTAAATCAGAATGCTCACTTATCAATTTCCAGTGAGAACCCTGACTCGAGTTTTAGGATTTTTGTTGGACCTAAGAATCAACAAGAGAAGTGAGTTAAAAGATCTAAATATTTGGTGGCTTCGGTCCCTGATGGCATGATACCTACATTTTCTTAGGGAATACCTCCCAGGAGATGCCTCATTTTAAAGTCTTTTAATTCATTTGAAATCTTTTAAATTTTTTACTTGAATTTGCTTGTTACTGAGTCATTTGGGCTAACTGAAGGAGGTTAACTAAGTTGGTTTTGCTCCATTTTACCTGTTTTCAGCTCCTTGCTGAGTTGTGAACCTCACCCTCTTCAACAGTTTGGACATCACTGTTAAAAACTTAACTGCTTTGTGAAAGAATTAAGATGGGAAGAGGCAGATAGGGATGGCATTGTTAGAACACAGATCGTGATCCTGAATGGAACCTGTGAGGATGTAGATGGAGTCAAGGAATTGTCACAATTATCTGATTTCAGTGTGACCCTATTCATCCTTATAGGTTCATTTCTTTAGTCACCCCAGATCTATAACAAATATGTTTAATTTTAAGAATGGTTGCAGGATGATCTGAAAATAAACAGTCATCTCCTATATTCTATCCCTAAGTGTTTCTCTGACTTCAGTTATTTGTATCACAGTATTTCAACAAAGCTGCATGACACTTGTGATATTTGTTTTAAATTAGTTCACATTTAAAGTTAACATCAATAACTTAATAATTTGATTATATCAATAACTTAAGAGATTAGTAATAATTTGCCATAGAAAGAAGGTAATGATAAAAATAAAACCAAAAAAGTTATTAATTTCTAGCTAGATATTGTTGTCTACTGAAGGCTGTAAGCCTGAATCCTGACTCTTTTTTTAAAAATGGCAGTTAGCAAGTGTTAGTTGAAGATATGCACCAAGCTGAGAATTTATCCAGAAGAATGGAAAGAAAATGCATTCAGGTCTCACAGTGTTATCATTTAGTGCTAGGTGTGTATGCCACTTAGAATCATCTGACATACCAGTGGGACAGTGCCTCCATGCCTTGGGAACCATTACCTACGAAGATTTTAGAACCTGTAGGACCCCATGTGCTGGGGTTTTTCTATTGAATTAATAGTAATGTGAAATATTTTATTTACTAAATATAACCATCTGTAAATTCCACAACTCACTTTTCATTTCCATTAACAGATGAGTCATTCCAACAGAACTCACTGCCCTGACTGGGATAACAGAGAAAGCCTGGGACATGAAAGCTACAGTGGAAGGCACAAACAGAAGAGGAGATCCCACAGTAGTACACAAGAGAACAGACATTGTAAACCACATCACCAGCTTAAAGAATCTTATTGGTAAATTACACTTGAACTAGTACCATTTTAACACTAATAGTTGTAATGACTTGTCATTAGCTTATATAACTTTCATCTGTCAGATTGTTTTATAAATCAGTCAACAAATACTCATTCAGAAAATATTTACTGAGTGCCTATTATATGCTAGCCACTGCTGTGAATAGAACAGAGTTCCTGCTCTCACATATCTGTGTCCATTTGGGAGCTGTAGGAGACAGTTGATGGAGTCCCAGCTGCCAGTAATATAGTTGTGGGAAATGAGACACACGAAAGTTAAGTAAGTGATTGATTAAAGGACCAGTGAGTGCCTTTAACTTGTATGTAGTAGGGAGAGCTGTACATTGGGGCACTTATTTAGGGTTCCACAAATGAGAGCTAATGAAGGGTGGGGAAGAGTTCATCCAGATGAGAAAAATAGCATGTGGTGTGTGAGAATGTTACAGTGTGTTGGGGATTAGTTGCCTATACTGTATTCTACAGGTTATATTTGTAGATAAGGCCAGTGGATATGTTTGGGATTTTTAGAAGCTTGGCTGTTGTAAGAAGGGCCTCAATACAAATTTCCAATGGCATGTGTCCTGTTCTGTTGTATTCTTACCCGTGTAAAATTTGGAGGTACTACGTTTATATAGAATTGAAGGAATTTTTCAAGTTCCTAAATGATTAAACAAAGCCTAGGTGAATAGAGTTTCTTTCATTCTGTCCTCCATTAATTTCCCTTTCTCATTTGTTTTTGTTGGTTCTATGTTTTCTCCTTGTTTTGTGCAGATGTTCCACTGGGACTGTTTGCCAGATTGCTTTCTAAATTAGCCAACTGGGGTTACTTTAAAAAACAGTATGCAATTTTTTTCCTTCTCCATGCCAAAACAGACTTGTTCTGTAGAACAGTGAGCTTGTTGTTAATCAGTGCAGACTAATCATTCTTCACACACTATCATATGGAGGGAAGAGGGAGAATCTATGCCAGGATTTCAATGACCTGAGCTAATTAATGTATTATACAAGAATATCTGTACCCTATATTAAGATAACTACAAAATACTCTGTAAGGCTTAACATATAGTACTAACCATTCATGGATTTATTATGCATTGTATGTGTCGAAAGGAAGTGATATGAATGATGAACAGTTATTCATATTCATAATTAACCACAGAAAGATGATACTGAGTCAGTGCAATAACCACTAGGCCAATAGTTTCTTCTTTGATATTGGCACCAGAGATGTCTGGTGGTAATTGCTCTCCATAATCTGGAGTAATCTAATAGTCATTTTCAAGATTCAAAACTTTATAAGAGTGTTTTTTTGTAAAATTATAGGAAAAAAACTGAAAAATACAGAAGCATATAAAGAAGGTACTCTTGGTAGGATGCTAGTCCCCCATTTGGATGTAAAGTTATTTCTTCTGAAAACTATCTTTGTATACAAATCTTTGCCTCTGAATATTTCCTGAAAATAGGTTCTAAGAAGGGACAGTTTCAAGTGAAAGGGTGTGAACTCTTATAAGGCTCTTGCTACATATTCACATATTTTTCCACATATTTTTCTAGAAAGTTTGTACCAAGTTACACTCCCTACGACATGCTGTCACCAGTCTTGTCTATTTTGAAATGCCAAGAATAGTGTTTTCTTTTCATTTGAATGTTTAAATTTCTGCTGAATTTGTCCTCTGTCATGTGCTTATTGAACACTTGAATATTTTTTAATTGAAGTCTAGTTGATTGTGAACATTATGTTTGTATTCTTAGCCTATTTTTTCTATTAAAGCATATTTTTCTTATGATTTATCAGCGCTTTTATTGTAGATCAATTATCTTACCTTTTTTCCTATATATTTCAGAGTGTCTTTTCTTTCTGATTTGTAAGTAGCCTGTGAATTGCTCCCTTCCTACAAGCTTAATCAATTAATTCTACACAGGAAGACTGATGTGGCTGTGAACACTGTGAACACATTTTATATCCTTAAATGTCTTGTTGTAACATAGAGTATCAAGCCTTAAACCAGTGATTCTGAAACTTTAGTGTGAATAGAATCACTTTGGAGGTATGTTTAAAATGCATAGTACCAGATTATTCAGTGAGTCTGACCTGGGGTCCAGGGATCTTCATTTTTAAAAATTCAGTATTTCGATATTGTTAATAAACAGACCACCCTTTGAGAAACACTGTTTTAAGCCCTTTAGCCTGGCATGCAAGATTTTGGATGATCTGTTCCCAGCTTATTTATTTGCCTATGTTCCCCTATGTGAAAATTGCTCTTGCTGAAATTGTCTACTTACTATTTCCTAAGTAGCATGTAGACAAACTCATCTCTAAACCATTCTGGCTAAAAGTACTCTATAAATGTAAGATGGTAATATGCCATTTTTCTTTCCTGGCACTTCTTCTACTTCCTACTTTATCCAAATCCTGATGTCCCTGTAAGATGCAACTCTTCCCTTCTTTTTCACGAAATCTTCCCTGACCATTTTAAGCATTATGAGTTTTTTCTCCTAAGCACTCATATCCAGGCTTTTGGCATTTCCTGCATGGTTGAGTTTTGTTTGATTTTTGTGTGAGTAATCTCAAATTGAACAGTTATTTGTTGGCAGGGATTTTGCCTCATATATTTTTTATCTTCCACAGGACCTGTGTGGAAATAAAAATGAATGCCCATAGCCTCATTAGTCTTGGCTGTTTTAAAGAACTACAGTGAAATATTCACTGGACATTCAGTGACTCTTTTTAGAAATTCAGTCAGTCTGTTCATCCTGTTCACTCTGTCCATATAGCCTTTATAATTCTGTAGACTTTGTTTATCTAATCTCTAAGGCTCGGTTGTTGTAGGCTGAAGAGGTCCTCATCTTTTTAGTTTATCCTCATAGTATTACTTCACTCCATGTTTGTTATTCTATAGATTATTTATGGATTATCAGCAGCTCTAATTTCATGCACTAGTCCAGCTAAGGATTATTAGTGTTAGAGTTTTCCGATACATTTTAGACTTTTATGGGAAGGATGCCTTACAGAATTAAACAGATGCCCTTTAGAGTATGGTAATTTCTAGTTTGACGTATTGTAGATCTCTCCCTTAACGGTTCCAAGCAACTGATCAGATCCCTGACTTAGACCCAGATTTAGACCCTAATATCCTGAGTTGTTTCTCCAATGGCTAGAACTTAAGGCTGACACTGGGGAAAGGGGGCTTCTGCATCTCCCCAGCCTGGATTTGATGCCAGCCCTGTTGAGTAGCAGTTTTAGAGATGCTTCTCCTTTATTTTTGCATAAACCAGCCTCCTGAGCAAAAAGAATGACAACATATTCTGGGAAAAAGAACGAGGTTAGTGAGGGCAGTCTAGTTAACATCTGTCACTCCATTGCTTGTCAGGATTATTTTAGCTGGTGTGTCTGACTGGGCAGGTGTCCCCTCTCTCCCTCAGTGCTCCACGTGCATCCCTCTTGAAGCTTCACACTGTTGAAAAGGATACTCATCCCAGGTAGAGAGGGGGACGGGAAACTGGGTCAGTTGGCTCTGTCTTTTTCTTTCCATCAAATCAAGGCTGCTTAACTGGAATCCATTGACTTCCTGAGGTCCATGATCTCTGAAATTCCTTGCCAAGATTTGTTTACGCATTTGTGCGTTTCTTAGGGGAGAGGGCCCATACCTCTCAATTAGATTTTCAAAGGGATCTGTAGATTCAGCAGTCAAGCACTATGGGGCTTACCTGGTGGTGCAGTGGTTGACAGTCCGCCTGCTGATGCAGGGGACACAGGTTCGTGTCCCGGTCCGGGAGGATCCCACATGCCACGGAGCGGCTAGGCCCATGAGCCATGGATGCTGGGCCTGCGCATCTGGAGCCTGTGCTCCACAACGGGAGAGGCCACAACAGTGAGAGGCCTGCGTACCGCAAAAAAAATAAAAAAATCAAAAAGAAGGTAAGCACTATGGCACCAGATGATGCTGTTTTCCCTGAATTCTTGTTTATTTCACAAGCAGGAGTGACAGGAAATTCAAAATGCAAAGGGAAGTAGGGGGTTGGGAAATCCTAAGCAAGCAATTATAAGAACCTTTTCTCATTTGAGGGGCATATATTTTGGATATTTTTGGCACATGAAGCAGCGTTCAAAAACTGTGTTGACTATTTCTCAGAAAGATACAGGAAGCTCGAAATAGAGGAGAGGAGATGGAATAGGTGGTGTGTATAATAATACTGGCACATACAATAGGATTTAGAATGTGCTCTACAACCATGGCAAATCGTTTTCCTTCTAGGGATCTCGGTGTAGTCATCTGTAAAATGAAAGGCCTGAAATATATTTAAGATTCCTTTTAGCTCTAATACACCCTTCGTGAAAGAACTCTGTGTGCCAGAGATACCTAACTTACATTAAGAAGGAAAGGAATCCTGTTTTGCCTGCCTCATGTTGTGTGTGGCTCTGCAAAAAGGAAGAGAGCTTAGTTACAGATGCATATATCATAAGATTGATGAATTTCAGAAGAGCAGTTTTGTGAATTTTTGGTCTTAACTTTCACCAGAAGGTAAAGGGACACTTAATCAAGTAAACACTGAATATGTTGAATGATTTGACCCAAGGTTTGTTCCTTCATAGCAGTATATATTAATAGAGATATATGTACCCATTTGCTTGTTGGTTAAAGTAAAATTATTTAAGTTTTGTGAGTTAAGTATAAGTTCTAATTCATCAATTTGTATTTTTTTCTTTTATTGAGTTAGCTGTTGAAACCAGGAATTCTTGAGAGAATGTTTTATTTTAACCACGTTAAAATGTGGTTAAACGTTAAAGCGTTCTAGAATGAAGAGAGTAATTTTAAATCCTTTAATGTGTTTGCAGTCATTATTTAGAAGCAAGGTTCTTGAATGAGAGATATTATCAGGACCGGAGATACATGGCTGAATACAGAAATGACTACTGCAAAAGATATGTTCTTAACATTGCTGAATACAGAAATGACTACTGCAAAAGATATGTTCTTAACATTGCTGAATACAGAAATGACTACTGCAAAAGATATGTTCCTAACATTGATGAATACAGAAATGACTACTGCAAAAGATACGTTCCTAACATTGATGAATACAGAAATGACTACTGCAAAAGATACGTTCCTAACATTGATGAATACAGAAATGACTACTGCAAAATATACGTTCCTAACATTGATGAATACAGAAATGACTACTGCAAAATATACGTTCCTAACATTGATGAATACAGAAATAACTACTGCAAAATATACGTTCCTAACATTGATGAATACAGAAATGACTACTGCAAAATATATGTTCCTAACATTGATGAATACAGAAATGATTACTGCAAAAGATGTGTTCCTAGACGTTATCACAGAGACGTTGAAAGCAGTTATCGAATCCACTGCAGTAAATCTTCAGTCCGAAGCTGGAGAAGCAGTCCTAAAAGGAAGCGTAATAGACAATGTTCAAGTAATCAGTCACGTTCGGTATGATTGATTTTGTTTTTATTTTGGGTGGATACTTATTTGTGTGTAAAAGCTCTTACTGAGCCAATAAGTTTGAAAAAGTTTATAATACTATATGAATATAATTGTGTTTATATTACTTGAATCCTTAAAGGAAACTTCCAAATTCTTACAACTAATCTGCATTTATTAGTTAGTCCTCATTTGCCCACATTTACTCATTTTCTGCAGACCAGATCATGAGGTTCTTGATTTTAATGTTAAAAATATTTTTATCTTTTATAACATAATCATACGAAAAGATGAAGCACCCATCTTTTCTTTCATCTTAAACATTTTTTACTTTAAAAGAAACCCCTTTCCCAGTACTTGGAGACAAATGTAGAAAGTTGCACTGGTGGATACTTACCCTGTGTATAGCACAATCTGCAATTAGTTCCATTGGAGTTCTGAAAGTGGGTGCTGAAGGGGAAATTATTGTCCAGAAAGCCTGCCTTTTTTTTTACACTCATGAATCTTCACTTGTTTGCAGTAAACTATGAGTTATTATTTTCCTCCCCAAGTTTTCTTCAGTAGAACTATCATTGATTAGATCAAACATTGACATTAGCCTTTATTTTCCCCTTTTATTTTAATAAGTATGTTTAAAAATATTCTAAGTATCAATTTGAGCTAATCTTGACGTTTTAAAACATTTTCCTGACAAACTAGACATCTCAACTCACAGCATAGGCTATTTTATAACGAGATTAATAGATCATGACATTGCATTCTTTAAATTTCAGACTTCAATTAAGTCAGTATTTTAGAGACAATTGTGTTGTTTTTTCTATTGCCACTTTAAGTAACTTATCTGAAAATCTTGCCATGTTTTTCTTCTGTAACATAAACTGTGTCCTGTGAATCTCTGGGGACTGAATTTGAACTTGCTCCTGCCAACTCTTCGTGGCCTGGTTCTTATCTGAATGCCTGAATATCTCCCCGCTGAATGAATTGCGTATTCTGCCCTGAATTCACTCTGCTATATTGATTGGCTGGACGATCTTGGTGCTGCCCACTTGCCGTTCCAGAAGAGCCACCAAAGGAAAAGATCCAGGAGTATAGAAGATGATGAAGAGGGTCACCTTATCTGTCAAAGTGGAGACGTTCTAAAAGCAAGATGTATAGAATATTTTTCAACACTTTTTAAACTTTGCAGACAGAATAATCTTTTTAAGAATAGTTTGTCAGCGGGGGGCTAAAGAACTCTTCATTGCTTTTTTGTTTTGTTTTTTGTGGGTTTGTTTGTTGTTCTTTTGTATTTCTTCTTTTCTATAGAGTTTAAATATTTCTACTCTAAAGTTCCAAAATAATCAGTGGAATTTGAGATTAGAGCAAGAAAGATAGCTATCTACATTATTTTTGTAGCATCTGAAAATAAAATAATTTGAGGGCTGGAACGTTAATTATGCTTTAATAGAGAGCATTTGAAAAAATTCCACACTTAAGCATTCATTATTTGAATAACTGATAATTTGTACTCAGGTACTTACACTTCTTTCTCCCCCCTCACTTTAGATGAAATCGTGAACACTTTGGGAGAAGGGACCTTTGGCAGAGTTGTAGAGTGCATTGATCATGGCATGTAAGTTTGTTGTTTTTCTTTTTTGAACATTCTGATATTTTTGGTGGAGAAGGATCCATAATTTAGATGAAATGGAATTTAAGTGGTAGCTATGTGTTTTCCTGGGAGGTATAAGTATTCAGAAGTTCTTGAACTGTGTACGATTTATTTACCATAAGTATGGATTTTGACCAAGAATGCTGAAAATGTTTATCAGATGGAGTTCATGGAAATTAATGTCAGTGTTCAAGTGAAGACTTTCCCAGAACTTAGGTCCTTAGCTTTCTATAAGAGATTTGGAGTGCTTTACCCTACTTTTGAATTGCAGAGACAATAAATTAGCATGTCTAATCTTCTTGGTTCAAAAACTTTTATTTCCAAAGGATAATATTTGCACGTTAGGGTTAGCTTCTCAAACTATAAATAAATTATATTACTTGAAGCCTACAGAATAAAGTCCAGATTCTTTAATGAGTTATACTAAACTTTTTGTTATTTGACCCTCTCTGCTTCATTTTCATGTTTTCCTCTAGGATCTCTCTTCTGCGGTTGCAAATTTTTTTGTAAGTGAACGTCTTACAACAGTTTAGTGGAAACTGCACATTTCTAAATTGACATCTATACTTTTCATCATAAAATAGTTGAGGATGTAATTTCCAGCTTATTGTAAATGGTGATTTTTAAAAAAAAAAACATATCTCTCTTTCTAAATATGTTTGGGGGAATCTAAATACAACAGCTTGATACCTCCTGTCATCCATGAACAAACTTTTCTTGAATACTTAGAAATGCTTTATCTTGAACTTAACTTTTACTTCACTTTTCATAAAGAATATTATCCTAAGTGTCTTTTATTATCACCCTTTCCTCTCTATGACAAAAATGTGAACATAAAGTAAAATTTTAAGATATTTTGAAATACTTTGACTTAGGAAAGTTGCTAAGAATTCCCATCTATTCTTCACCCAGATTCCACAAATGTTAACATTTTACAGTGTTTAGTCATTCTCTATATTTATATGTTATATGTATTTTCAAGTTTTGCCAGCTTATCTACAACCTGATTCACATTTCACTAGTTGTCCCATTGAGGTCTTTTAAAAATTTCTTGAGGTTCCAAGACTTGAGTATTTGAGATATTCCAATGAACAGTATTCAATTGATCAAGTACAAATCTGTTACAAATTTTGATACTTATTAGACCTAAAACATACAATGTAATTGTAAATATATCTTTTATCGAGATGGTTGGGGCCTTTAAAAAAATGAGTTCATGTGTCCATAGATAAATCTTACTGTTTTAACATTAAGTTTCCATTTTTCTTTTTTTTTAATTGACAAGTAATATGAAAGCTTATAAGTTTAAGGTGTATAACGTTGGTTTGAACATTTATATACTGCAATATGATTACTATAGTAGCATTAGCTAACACCATTATCCATTTTTCATTTTTATAGCTATTAGCACTGTTCATTTTTATAGCTTATTAGCAGTTAGAAAACTTGTCCATATGATGAAATAGATGAGACTAGAAGAAGTTTTGTCACAGCAGTTTTATAGTAATTCTTTTAAGTCTTGAGATATATGCTATACATCATAGGGAGATAAATCATTAAAAATTTAGTTTGATGATTATATATCAGCCCACAACTTCATTGGGACCTTGTCAAAAGAAATGAGTTCGGAATAGGTTTGCTATCCAGCCACTAGAAAAATTTTTGCCTCAAAGAATTTTTTTTTCTTTTTTATAAACAGCCTGGGGCACAAACCTTGCCATATTAATTTCACGTGCATGGGGTTCTCTTTTGTAATGTGGGAAGGCCATAGTGAAAAATGCAGGGTTGACTGCTGGCTTGTATTCAAGAAGATCAGGTTTAGAAAAGAGGACAGAAGGAAGCTGAAGATTTGGAAATCCTTTTCCTCAAAATCATTTACGGCTTTTTTTTTTTTTTTTTGGCCGCACCACATGGCTTGCGGGATCTCAGCTCCTCGACCAGGGATTGAACCTGGGCCCACGGCAGTGAAAGCTCATGTCTTAAGCCACTGGACCACCAGGGAATTCCCTCTGTACTTTTTAGGAAGTACTACAGATGCCCCGGTCTAAAACACGCTGCCCTACATTGTTGCTATTTATACCTCTTCGCATCCGTGAATGCACTAAACATTTTTTTGGCTTGATGACTTATTGCTGGTGTCTCCTTTGCCAGAATTATCTAACAAACTGATAGTTGTCTTTCTTCTCTGAAGAAGTCTGAGCTCCCCTAACTCTGATGGTTAGGTTCTTTCTTCTCTCTATACCTTATACCAGGCACTTCTAACCTAATGATAAGTTGTTCAAGTGTCTGTCTTTTCCATTAGACTGTGAGGTACATGGGACAAGCTCTTTTTAACAGTGATTCCAATGCAACATCTGGCACATTCGGTCTAGCCTGGCGAATGAGTGAATGTTTTCAGCAGTAGTATCTTCAAGGTTTATATTTTTATCCTTTTTTAAAAAAAAAACTACTTATAAAATCTAGGTCAATTTAAACTTTTGGAAACAAACATTAACGTTCTTAAGTATTAAGAGAAATCATCACTCTGTATAATGTATATTTTGTCAAAATGTTTTGAAAAAATGTTTATAGATCTGCTATAATATACCCTGAAAGATTATTTTAGGAAAATAGCATAGAGTGATTGGTACTTAACAAGATGATGCTTTAGAGCAGGGGTCCCCAACCCCTGGGCCGTGGACTGGTAGGAACTGGGCCTAACAGCAGGAGGTGAGCAGTGGGCGAGCGAGTGAAACTTCATCTGCTGCTCACCATAGCTTGCATTACCACCTGAACCATCACACCCTCCCCTCAACCATGGAAAACTTGTCTTCCATGAAACCGGTCCCTGGTGCCAAAAAGGTTGGGGACAGCTGCTTTAGAGGATACATGTCTTCAACGCCCTTCTGTACATTTACCATTTTCATTTTGTTTTTAAGGGGTGGCATACATGTAGCAGTGAAAATCACAAAAAATGTGGGACCATATCGTGAAGCAGCTCATTCAGAAATCAAAGTATTGGAGCATTTAAATAGTACTGATCCCAATAATGTCTTGTAAGTAAGAAACTTGGAACTGTGATCCATTATGTTACATGAAATAATCAGAATTCTGTGAACTGAATTATTTGTATTCTGATCTGTTTCAGCCGATGTGTCCAGATGCTAGAATGGTTTGATCATCATGGTCATATTTGTATTGTGTTCGAACTCCTGGGACTTAGTACCTATGATTTCATTAAAGAAAATAGCTTTCTGCCATTTCAAATTGACCATATCAGGCAAATGGCATATCAGATCTGTCAGTCAGTAAATTGTAAGTATACTTGTTAAATTTTTAAATACCAGTCAATTAAAGGTTTTATTGGACAAGCAACATATCAAACCATTGTCAGTAAAAATGCACGTTGCAAGTAAAGATGAAACCACTTTTGATCCCTACCTCTACTACTAATTCTCCTTTCCCCCGGTACAGATTACATTTGTAAGTGAAACTAATAATGTCTTTTTGTTCTTTTGTAGTTTTGCATCATAATAAATTAACCCATACAGATCTGAAGCCTGAAAATATTTTATTTGTGGAGTCTGACTATGTAGTCAAGTATAATTCAAAAATGGTAAGTTACACTTGTTTTAATTTTGGTAGTTGTCTTTAAAATTAATTTAGCTTGGTGATCCTTGGATGAGGAATTTTACCTTTGAGGCTTATTATATCCTGACGTTTAACCCCAAAAGGGTAATCCTTTGCCTTTCTCATGGGGTTATTTTGAAAATCAAAAAGAGAATTCATGTGCAAGCCTTTTGGATAGTGCTATAAAATATTTCATATCTTTATTGATCTTTGTGTTTACTTAACTGTATCTCTAGAAACGTGATGAACGCACACTGAAAAACACAGATGTCAAAATTGTTGACTTAGGAAGTGCAACATACGATGATGAACATCATAGCACTGTGGTATCTACACGGCATTACAGAGCTCCAGAGGTCATTTTGGGTTAGTAGATACCAGACTTCCTGATATTTTAATTGAAAAAGAGATTTTTTGTTCTCTATAGCTTTTATTGGGGGGCAGGTAGTTGGGGGATAGCTGTAATTTTCTTAGCAGTGTACAGAAAATGTTTTCTGTTTTCATAAAAGCTGTCTGGACATTGCTATAAATAATTTTCCTGAGTGGGAAAAATGTGATATCATCTGTAAAGATATTCCAGGTGGTGGTTCTTTTTGAACAAGTCAGTCTTACAAGATCATAAGAGAACAAGCTGTATTGGCTAAGTCCATGACAGCAGTGTGCTTTTGAAGCGATGTGGGCACCTCTTTTCGTCTCATCACAAAGCATGGTGCTGGGGAAAATGCTAAAGATTTGGCTGGCAGACGTCTAGATGTAGGGTGGACGGAGGTTAAGAGGAGAAGAAAGAGGGGCTAGTCTAAGAGGAGAGCTTCTTTGATCATCTTTGACATGGGAAAGCATGGAAAGGAAAATTAGTTAAGGTGCAGGGTTTTTCAATATTAATAAAAGGGAACTCAGTGAGGGAGAGCGCATCTTATGCCTCAAAATTTAAAAGTTCGAGACCGAGTCATGTTGATAGAGCAAGGAAGTCAGAGATGGATTTGGGGGCTTGGAGACAGTGGGAAAAATTCAGATCAGGTGATATTGGGAGATAGTTAAATGGTATAAGCATATTACTTTGCCAAAAGTAAGTTTCAACCGAGGTTGGATAGTAAAACATCTTTGTGGAATCAGTCTTTTCCACTTTTTACCTTTTGTCGAAGAGGACTGGGTAGTTGAGAATATGAGTGTGAAAGCAAACTAATGATGTTTACCTAGAGTAAAGAATTAGTAAAAGGGACAGGAAATTAAGAATAGTTTGTAGTGCTGGCTAGTAGAACTTTCCATGATGATAGAAATGTTGTATATCTGCACTATCCAACATGGTAGCCATTAGTAGCCACACGTAGACTACTGTGTACTTTCAGTATAGCCAGTGTGACTGAGGAACTGAATTTTAAATTAATTAAACTTTTAGATTTAAATAACCACATGTGGCTAGTGGCTACCACATAGGATAGCACAGGTTTGGAGCTCATCTTTGAGATTGATGTTACTAGGATTTCTGCTTAGTATGGTCTGAAAGAAGCTGCTATGTTGCAGTAGTTTAGAAAGTGTATTCATGGTTGAGGACTGAAGCCTGCAATGAAGGTAAAAGAAAAGAGTGTGGGAGGAGATTGTGGACAGAGAGGTATTTTCAGAGCTTAAAAAGAGATAACTTGCTGTGTTTTATCAATTTTAAGAAGAAGATTTTTCTCCACATTTTAACATGTGAGGAAACATAAGACAAAACAGCATTTTTTCTTGGTTATTGGTTCATAAAACAGTGGTGTATCTTACAGTTAGTTAATGGCCTCCTCCTAGATTGCGTAAGATACAGTGATTCTTAGTAATAATACAGTCCCATGTGTGGCCAGGCTGGGGATAGTTGATATAAATCTGAAATTGGGGTTATTGGTGTTTAGGAAAAGAAATGAACAGATGGGAAGATTAGAAGGGTTCTTTGTGTGTTTGTGAAGTGTTACTCCTGAGGATTAAGGCAGAATTAGGTTGAAGAGGAAGATGTTGTCAGGTGCCACCACTGAGGAGGGCAGTTAGTCTCATGTCTTGGGTGTTGGTAGTAAACAGAAGTTGGTCAAAGTGAATGATGTGAAATTCCAAAGAGTATGAGAGCTGAGCCATAAGAGAATGAGGTAGTTTACAGTCACTTGGGAGAAAGCTGGACTGGGAGACAGGAGTGGCTGGAAAAGAAAACTTTCATCTTAGATCCAAGCTCTATCATTTGCAGATTTTGTATGTGTTACTGTAAGTAGAAACCATGCTCCATTATCCTTTTGTTCAAGTGATAAGTACCATGAGGGTTAACAAAAATGGCTAAATCATAGTCAAGTTCCTTGAATATATTGTTTCTTCCTTTGTCTTTAAATTCAGTAATGTTACTGAAAGTAATTGAAATGTCTTTTAAAGTAGGTTTTATTTGTACATTATTTTTTATTAAAAACTTAACCTTTAAAAGGTTAAAACATCTGTATGGTTTAGGTTTACTCTTTTCCTTTCTAAATAGATAGAGACTTAAGGCTAGGTGTTTTTTTCTTTTCTGAATAATGTTACTATTGAGAATTCTGAAGGAGAAAATATATGATCATGTCTAGACAACCTGAAAGTACATATATAGATACCTCTCTATGTGAACTTTGAATATCTGTATAATTCTGCTTATGGGTGACACTGCTTATAATATCCATTATAATTCTTACATAATTTAGGTGACACTACTATTTCTTTTAATGGAAGAAATAAACTCAGATATCAAGCTGATGGTAATTGATAAGGGGTTAGTAATTACACTCTGAGGATAATTATTGACCTATGTTTGCACTAATAAAATGTAAAATTTCATAGAACAACCGTTAAGTGGGTATAACAGTGCTCCTCATTGCACAAGCAATTCAGAGACTATGGACTATTTGCTCACCCCTCTTACTTTCCATAAAATGCCTCCTCCCCCAGGTTAAAATACTGTAAGTTGATACAAGGATATGGAGGACTCTGAAAGCATACTGAATCATGTTTGGTATAAAACTAAAAATGTAAACCCTGAATTTACTATCATATTCTCCTAAATGGGCTATATAAAGAGAGCACCCACATAGGAAAAGATATTGTGTATTGGCAATTAAAAATTGTTGCCTAATAAAATGTTTGGTTTTGTTTTTAAATAGCTTTAGGTTGGTCTCAGCCATGTGATGTTTGGAGCATAGGTTGCATTCTTATTGAATATTACCTTGGTTTCACAGTCTTTCAGGTATGTATTTAGTAAATGTTACTTACTGATTCATAATGAGCTTTAATGTTAAAGGCATGTTAAAGTTTTGGTTTCCATATTGGAAAGTTGCCATAGTGTCATTATTCTTAAGATGTAAACTTCCATGTGCAAAATAGTCATCCTTCTCTAAAACCACAGTTGAATGAACTACTCTCAGTGAATGGTCATAATTCATTCTGCATGTGGAGCTTTTAAACACATGGTTCATATTGACTTCATATGATCCATTTTATTGTGATGCTCCTTCATAAATTTACATTAGTGTTACTATGGTCAGTTTTAATTCAGCTCTGGTTATGTTGCACTTTTATTAAAAGAATTCAGAAACAGTAAGTTGTATTAAGCATGTATGACACCCTAGGCACATTTCTAAGCACTGTGTGTATAAAAATGAAAAGACAGCATCTCTCTCCTCAAGGAAGACATACACAGGATAGACATGGGAAAACGTACAGTACAATATGATACTTGCTATGATGGAACAATGTAGAAGGGAACCCAGAAAAGGTGAACGGTTAAGTTTCCTTCGAGAAGGCATCACTGAGGAATAGGGAGTTTAATCCAAGCTATAAGGAAGAGTAAGAGTTTGTCAGAAAACTAGAGTGTGTGATGGCCATATCAGGAAGAAATGGTATTCATAAATGCAAGAGGCATAAAGGAAGCTACTCTAGTTGAGGAAGGATGAATAGTGCTGCCGGAGTGTCTTGGATAAATAGGAAAATGGTGTCAGTAGGCAAGTACTGATTCATAGTGGACTTGTTTGCCATAGAAAGGTATTTGTTTTATCCTAGGAGTCAGTGGTTTCCAAATGTAGACCGGTCTAAAATGAAAATGATTTTGTAGGGTTGCCGTTCTGGCTTTCATTTAGAAATTATCTCTCCTGTTTTTTTTGGTATTAAAATGTTCTTTCTATGCAATGATAATAGTTATTGGCTTACTTGGCAGAACAAAAAGGAGAAAATGTTATTTAGGTCTCTACTTGCTTTCCTCATAATTTTGCTTATGTCGGAAAACTAAAAGTCTTGAAAGCTTCAAGTGGTGTAAGCATTGGAGAACTTTAAGAGGGTTGTGATTTGATCAAGGTGTGTTGTTGGATGGGGTGAGGGTGGTTAGGAAGTTCCTGGCTAATACTGTCAAGGTTGCTTTGAGGTTATGGCAATGCAGGATGAGGAGGGAGGAAGCTGTGATGAATTATAAGTCACTTAGGTGGCTGTTGCAGAATATATGTGTTCGCCGCTCTGGGGCACCTCACCAAACTTCTGTCTACTCCGTAGAGATCTGTTAAAAGTACTCTGAGTTTGTAGACAAGTTTGATATCTAGAACATAGCTGTCGGACATTTCTAGGGGGTGGTGTCTGGTTTTGTGGTAGTAAGCTATAGGGTCAAGGAAAAAGTTGAGCACAGTGCATGCTTTCTTCATTCTGACACATATAAAATCCTTCAGATGGTCTTATGATTGTAAATCATTCTGAGACCTTAAGCGTCGATTATTAACTTTGGTTTGAGATGTGGTTTATATTTTAATTCCACCCTCCAAAATAGTCTTCAACTAAGGAACTTTTTGAAGATAATGGAGCTTGTATTATTTATTCCTGTCATGACTTAAGAACATTTTGAAAGCAGTGTGCTAGGCACAGTAGTTAATGGATTTAAAAAGCATTGCACATAGACTCTGCTCTTCAGAGCAAGGATTGGCAAACTATATCCTATCTGATGCCTGCTTTAAAAAATGAAAAAGAATATGTGGTGGAGACCATCTGTGACCATCCAAGCCTAAAATATTTACTATCTGGTCCTTTATAGAAGAAGCTTTCCAGCCTCTGCTTAGGAGTGTACCATTTAGTTTAACAATTTATTCGACTTTAGCCAAAGCTCTGTTACTGTGTAATTTAAGAATATGAGTTTTGACTTGGGTTCACAGCTCAGGTTTCCTCATTGATGAGCTATATGAGCTTGAGCTAGTATCTTAACCTCTTTGAAATTGATGTTCCCACATTCCTAGCTCAAGGTTGTTGTAAGAATTATTGGGACTGTATTTTTATTGTCTAGGATTAGTGTTACAAAGTTGCTATCCATTGGGTAATGGAGGTTAGTTAAGCAACCGATAAAATGAGTAGCCAGGTTATTGGTAATCTTCCCAGTCATCCCTCAGTTAAACAGTGCAAGTAATACAAATAAGGAAAACCGTTCTGTTTTACATTAAACAAATTATTCGAACATTGTAAATCAACTGTACTTCAGTAAAATATACTTAAAAAGTTGTTCCTCAATCAGCTCTACAAACCTTACCAATTCATTTCAGAAATCAGACAATCAGTGTAGCTCATTCAGTTTTATTCCATCTTTGAAGTAGAGTGTAATATAAATTGTATAGCTGTCTAATCTAGTCCTTTTATGGAAACACTATTTTCTTTTTTTTTCTTAACATTTATTTATTTACTTTTTTTGGGGGGTTGCATTGGGTCTTCATTCCAGCACGTGGGCTTCTCTCTTGCTGCGGTACGTGGGTTTTCTCTCTCCACTTGTAGTGTGCGGGTTCCAGAGTGTGTGGGCTCTGTAGTTTGTGGCTCGCGGGCTCTCTTGTTGTGGTGGGCAGGCTTAGTTGCCCCGCAGCGTGTGGGATCTTAGTTCCCTGACCAGGGAGCGAACCCACGTCCCCCGCATTGGAAGGTGTATTCTCTACCACTGGACCACCAGGGAAGTCCCGGACACACTGTTTTCTTGTGTTATCCTTTTATGTGCGTGTAGGGAAATGGAAAGTGCTAAGTTTCTTTTTCCTATATTTTTTAGACTAATGATAATAAAGAACACCTGGCAATGATGGAACGTATATTAGGACCCATACCAACACACATGATTCAGAAAACAAGGTATGCTTTTTAAGATTAAAGTCCTTATTGGGTACATGCAGTGGCCTATATTCAAACTATAGAAAACCCATCTTTGTTGTTATTGCTTATTCCAAAGACTGTAGATTTTGAATTCTTTTTCATGAAGTCAAGTTTTTGAAAAGTAATGCAATATTTACTTTGTGATCCAGTAAATAAAGTGGTGTTTTTATACTCAGGTTAACCTTTGCATAAATGTTTTCCTAGGTTGATTTAAAAATAATACATAGAGTAGTAAAAAGAGCTTGATTTTGGAGTCCTATCTAAATTTGAATTCCAGACTGTTGCAAACCACATGTACGTCTTTGGACAAGAATACTATAAGTGGTTTCAAAACATAGCTTCACCGCAGAAGTCATCCAGGGAATTGTTAACGATTTCTAGCCCCATTCCAGATCTAGTGAAATCAGAATTTACAGGAATGGATCTAGGAACCTCTGTTTTTGAAGCTGGCATTGTTTCACATATGGTACAACTTAGGTGGGATACTAAAACTTCAGAGGGTACAAGATTAGGAAAAATACCATATAAGGTATCCGATATAATTATTGCTGAGATTTTTAGAAATTGTATGTTTATGTATATATAGAGAGATGTCTATGGTTCCATCTTTTCCCCCAATCCCCTGTTTGGGGCAGGGTAAGAATGTGGGTTTGGGGTTTCTTTTTTTCTTAAAATTTAATCCAGACTTCTCTTTCCTATAGGAAACAGATGTATTTTCATCATAATCAGCTAGATTGGGAGGAACGTAGTTCTGCTGGTAGATATGTTACGGGACACTGCAAACCATTAAAGGTAAAACAAAAAAAAAAACAAAAAAAAAACCTGTTTTAACTACTTTTTATTGTCTTTCTTAAACAAAGTCATTTTCCCCTCAGGAATTTATGCTCTGTCATGATGAAGAACATGAGAAACTGTTTGACCTGATTCAAAGAATGTTAGAATATGATCCAGTGAAAAGAATTACCTTGGATGAAGCATTGCAGCATCCTTTCTTTGACTTATTAAAAAAGAAATAAAATGGAAATCAGTGGTCTTACTATACTTCTCTAGAAGAGATTATTTAAGACTGTGTCAGTCAACTCTAAACATTCTAATATTTTTATAAACCTTAAATTATTTTGTACAGTTAAGTGTAAATGCTGTATGTTTTGTATCAATCGCATAATTATCTTGTTAAGCAAATATGGTCTTGATAATGAATGAAATATAAAAGCTAAAATTAATTTTCCTTTTTTGAGATTAATTACCATTTTTAAAGACCTTTGGAATATCCTTTGTGTCCAGTGATTGATCTTGCCTTTTTGTACATGGAGGTTGACTCTTGGAAGTGATTTTTGTGTTTGGTTTTTTGTTTTTTTTGAGTAAAAGGAAATCTTGACTATTTCATTCTTAAATGAGTATTCTTTATTTACCTCAAACTTTCCTTAACTTTAAAAGATTTTTCTGTAATTGTTGAACAGGTAATAAGTACTATTAACTTTAGGTAGGTAGGTATTAGAAACCAAAACCCATAGGAACTGTTTGCTGTTGGAATTTCATTAAATTGTAAGTATTGTGTGCTGTTTCATTGGTTGATGTCAGTGGTGGTAAGTAGCATTCATGGAAAGACATCCAACTTGTGCATCGTAATAGATTAATAAAACCACATACACACATCGTTTAAGATTAAAGTCTAACTGGAAAGTTAGCTTGGAAAGTCCTGTTTTCCAGTGGTTATTTATGTAGTTAGTCACAAACGTAGAAATAGGAATTCTGATGACTGAGGTTTTTGTTTTTAATGCCAAATCTTCAGGAGTCTAGAAATTGTCCAATATCTGTCTCCTTACCATATGAAGTATAAATACTTAAACCTCAGCCTATGAGACTTTATGGTTATTATTAAACAATTTGTATTTATGTTACTGTTTACTGGAAAACAAAAAAAAAGATGATTTGATCGGAGAACACTTGGGAAGAAAACTGCAGAAGTTTCCAGACCCTGATTGGTTAACATAATGAACTTTTTGTTTGTCTGTAGGTATTCTTTTCTGCTTACCTGTTTACACATGAAAAACTAAGTGGTAGGGGCTTCCCTAGTGGCACAGTGGTTGAGAGTCCGCCTGCCGATGCAGGGGACACGGGTTCGTGCGCCGGTCCAGGAAGATCCCACATGCCGCGGAGCGCCTAGGCCTGTGAGCCATGACCTCTGAGCCTGCGCGTCTGAAACCTGTGCTCCGCAACGGGAGAGGCCACAACAGTGAGAGGCCTGTGTACCACAAAAAAACAAAAAACAAACAAACAAACAAAACTACATGGTAAATGTTAATTTAGTAAAAAAAACCCCAAAACTATTGATCAGTCTGCCAGGTAAAAATATTTTTTGTTGTAGAATTCATGATTGCTTATCCAGATAAAGATTTTTGTTAAAAGTATTCCCATTTCTGAAGTGCATTACCAAAGATTTGAGTTTCATCTGTATTCTGAACATAAGATGCATGTAATTTTTTGGTATGACAAATGGTGATACCAAGTGGGTTTCTCTACATGATCCGCTGGTAGCATTTGCACATAGAGTAAAGCTATGTTCCTGACGTTGACTAGGAATTTAAGAGAGCTGAAAGAAGTTTTGCCATAGAATCACTGCCTAAATTATTCTTAGGCCTCTGATGCAGTCCACATATAGTTCAACTATGTTATATGTTATAAGGTTTTTTTTTAAAGGAGCATTTGATGTAAAGAAAAGGTTTTTCCTTAACACAGCAATCTCGTTATAGAGATTAAGAAGTCAGCCATCCTTTATTTTCCTCTCCATTTCCATACTGCTAGAGCCACTGTACTACCGAAGCCTCCTGACCTTTCCCTACAAGTGCTCCAGGTTCCCAAATTAATGTTTACATTCTCCCCCATCAGAAACTCATTCCTTTGGAGTAGCTGATCTCAGGATATAGGAGGAAAGAAAACTATCCACACTCTTTCTTACTAAGAAGGTAATGATCGCTAACCCCTTTCCCTGCTGAAAAGTATTTACAGTCTTCACTAAGGGTATTTGCTAGTTCCCAGGCCCAATTCACGGAAGTTTAGGAATTAAAGTGAAACGTCAGTGAATTAGGTAGGATAGAAGAAAAGTTTAGTGGTGAGGATGGTACCTCTGGTATCATATGAGTGTCTCCTGCTAACCTTCCTTCCCATCTTCTGTGAACTCTCAGGTTCCTACTCTTACTTGCCTTTTTCCTTGTACTTCTGGACTCAATTTCTGAAAGCACCAGGTTTTTATTTGACAGTGTTGGGAGCTTCAGCACTAACAGGCAAGGTTTAGAATGGCCAGTGTATAAATATGGATCGTTTGTAACTGGGTATTTTCCCTCATGATTTGATGTCTCATAGTTTACTATTTCTAGAAATTCCACTGACGTCAAACCTAGTTTTAAAAGTGCAGCTAAATAGGTTATTTCCAGTGTTTGCTGCTACTGCTTATTTGCTCAGGTGTTCTCATCCATGCATTCATCAAAATTTTTGGAGTAGACGAATAAAATTGACTTATGCAGTTGACAGTAGAAAAATACCCAGTGGAGTTTTGTAGTTTGTACAGCTGAAAACTATTCCTCTGAATAATCTTGAAGGGCTTGATGCTAGAGAAATTAGAAATGACTCAGCCACGACTCCTAATAATTGCGGCTGAATTGTGACTTAAACTCAGGTATCCTAGATTCTAGCATTGTGCCTTCTTGTGATAATACACCTTACTGAGTTAAAAACTTCAGTTTGATTCTTGTTCATGGTTCTGTGAAATGGGATGAAATGAATGTAATGGCTAATAGTTTAATTACTTGGATTCCATTTTTCTCACGTTTTCCTTTAGTAGTTGATACATAGCTTCAACCATCAAAATGGTTAAAATGGTATGATAATTTGAAAATATACTCTGTTTTAAGTAGATAGGCAGATAACCTATATTTAAACTATCTTGACATCCTGGAATGAAGAAACACTTTGTCAGTTAGTGGCCTGGCTTTTTAACTCATTTCCAGTTTGAAATTTCTGATTCCCACAAAATTTGGTGCAAGTAAGGTATTTTAAATTTAAACATCCAGGGACTTCCAGGGTGGTGCAGCGGTTAAGAATCCACCTGCCAATGCAGATGACGCAGGTTTGAGCCCCGGTCCGCGAAGATCCCACATGGCGGAAGCACCTAACTTGGTGTGCCACAACTGCTGAGCCTGAGCTCTAGAGCCCGAGAGCCACAACTACTGAGCCCATGTGCTGCAAGTACTGAAGACCGCATGCCTAGAGCCTGTGCTCCTCAAGAGAAGCCACCACAATGAGAAGCCTGCGCACCGCAACGAAGAGTAGCCCCCACTCACTGCAACTAGAGCAAGCCCACACACAGCAATGAAGACCCAACACAGACAAAAAGAAATAAGTTTTAAAAAATTTGTAAATTTGAACATCTAGTACTTCGTTTAACAAGCTGCATTTTCTGGGAATTCCCTAGTGGTCCAGTGGTTAGGACTCTGCTTCCACTGCAGTGGGCACTGGTTCAATCACTGGTCAGGGAACTAAGATCCCACATGCCAAGCAGCCAACAACAAAAAAAGGCAACCTTTTCAAATAGAACAGAAGAATTCATGAGTCATTAACAGTATTAATAGCGTCAGTAATTGTTGGCTTAGTAGATTGCACGTTTGCAAATAAATAGGTAGAAACAATTTTAATTCTTAAAAGAGTTGATCCAATTAGTTGGTTAATTGGTTTTATTTTTTCCATATTTTCATAGAGGGAAGGTAAAGTTTTAAGTCAGGTTGGCTTTACAACTCCTTGGCCAGTCTAGCTTTTGCGGACAGTTTTATGTTAGTGATTTTTTAAAATAACATGCAAAAGTTGAATAATGAACCTCTAAATATATATAGCCCAGCTTAAAAAATCAAAAGCATTTTGCAAATTTTGTTTCATCAGTTCCCCAACTTATTTTCCTGTTGCATTTAAGTACAAATGTCAGATACCATTTCATCCATATTTCTGTACTGTATATCTTTTACCATGAGTTTCTAATGCGAGTATCACACCTAACAAAATAATTCCTTATCTGGTAGGGTCTATAAAGTTTCATGATTGTCTAAAGAGTTATTTTAAGTTAGTTTGAATCAGTACCGAGTCAGGGTCCACACATAGCTAATTTGTCTCAGATCTCTTAATCACTATGTGCCTTTTTCTCCTCTTTTTATGTCTTTGCTAATTGAAACTTGGTCATTTGTCTTTAGAGAGTTTCCCATATTCAATATTTCATTGGAGTGGTGTCCTTTCCTCTAGTCCCCACTTATCCTGTAAACTGAGAGTTAGTGAAGTTTTTTTTATAGTATTCCTTCTGATAAATACAGAAGGGATGTTAGAAATACACTGTGTTGCTACTCTTTATGAAATACTATATTGGGGCACCAATCATCAGTGGATGCTAAAACCATGAGGGGAAAACTGATGGAGAACTTTAAAATGAAGGGATCAGGCTGAACCTCAGGTTGGCAACCAGATAGATGTGTTGATATGCGTCTGAGGTGATGCAATAGGAAATACACAGCACCTGTGGGGTATCACTGCCTTTAAAACAAAAACATTGAATTTGGATCTAGTCAAGCCTGTAGATTGAAATTGAAATATAAAGAAGCATCCCGACCCTTTTTGTTCATTTCTTACCTGTCTGTTAATTCTTTGGGGTAGCAGTTCAATGAATTAAAAGAGCTCAGACTTCTTACTAGCATGGTTTCCACTTTAGTCCTAGGTCTTCTCTGTGTTTGGAGGAGTAAGTTACTTTAAAGTAACTGTACTTCCTTACTTGGAATTACTGAGGGATAATATCTGTTATCTAATAGCCAATGCAGGGGACACAGTTTCAATCCCTGGTCCGGGAATATCCCACATGCCACGGAGCAACTAAGCCCCTGCGCCACAACTACTAAGCCCACACACTGCAAATACTGAAGCCCATGCACCTAGAGCCCG